>NC_041389.1:248031122-248252020 GCF_002162155.2 Triticum dicoccoides
CCCCTTGGCCGGCCCCCTCCTCCCCCCTTTATATACGGAGGAGGGGGGCACCTCTAGACACAAGTTGATCTTCGTGATCGTTCCTTAGCCGTGTGCGGTGCCCCCCTCCACCATATTCCACCTTGGTCATATCGTTGCGGTGCTTAGGCGAAGCCCTGCGTCGGTAGAACATCATCATCGACACCACGCCGTCGTGCTGACGGAACTCATCCCCGACACCCTGCTGGATCGGAGTCCGGGGATCGTCATCGAGCTGAACGTGTGCTGAACTCGGAGGTGCCGTACGTTCGGTGCTTGGATCGGTCGGATCATGAAGACGTGCGACTACATCAACCGCGTTGTCATAACACTTCCGCTTTCGGTCTACGAGGGTACGTGGACACACTCTCCTCTCTCGTTGCTATGCATCACCATGATCTTGCGTGTGCGTAGGAATTTTTTTGAAATTACTACGTTCCCCAACACGAAAAACCTGTGATTTGCATCAATAATACTCCCTCCGTCCCATCATAATATAAAACCGTTTTGCAAGCTAAAACAGTTTGCAAAACGATTTTACATTATGGAATGGTGGAGTTGTTCTTTATGCATGTGATCAATTTCAAGACAATTATTTTTGTAGACTCTGGTAGTATGTTTTATCACTAACTTATTCCTGTCTTTAAATTGGCTCCTCAAAGGGGGAATCCACTTTGGAGATTAAGAGCAGAGAATTTTGGTTTGCCCAGTATTGGTGCGTGTTCGCACACGAACACGTCACCGTGTACCCTCGACGCGATGATGCATCACAACTCATGTTGAAGGAGAGCCGGCCGGAAGCGCGATACGCAAGCAATTCGACGTGCGCTTTTGCAGACCCAAAACCCCACGCTTTCGGGAGGGACCCCGTCTGGACGTGCGGCGGCTATGGGCTGCCCTAGGTTGATTCGCTCGCCCCTAGAGTCTCGAGGATCACTGCCCTTCAACACGAAGAACGAATGAAGAACGAGAGAGAAAAAAATAAGGGGGGATGTAAAACTATGGTACAAAGAAGATGGGTTTTTCCGCATTGAAGTGGGCTGGCCACCCCTTCGTCTGGCCTGGTCGCGGCTATTTAAGCTGTGCGTCGGCGACGCACGAAGCCGCACCCCCTCCTCCCCGAGCATTGTCCTCCTCCCCCTCCCTGTCACCTCGTCGAGCCCTTCCTCCTCCCAGAGCCCAGAGGTGATGCCGAAGTTCTGGTTCTTCGCGCCGGCAAGCGGCGCTGGTGAAAGTTCCTCCTCAGGAGAGTCATGGCGTCGCCGCCCTTGCTCTCTGGGACCATTTGCATCCACGACAGCAGGCTCCTCCGGCGACGAGGAGAAGCCGCAACAGTGGCCCCGTCTCCTCCCGGAGGTGGTTCTCACGGAAGAAGAATTCGCCCGTCAGATGGGCCCAGACGCGACCATCACTGGCGCGCGTGCAAGAGGAGCCACCATCCCTGGCGCGCGCCTGCGTTAAGAGGGAGCCGACATCCCCACTTTGTCAGGTGAAAGACGAGCTGGCGTCCTCGCCGCACAACCGCGGCCTCCACATCGGTGGTCGCGTGAACGAGCCGGTGTCCCCCCAGCGCCTCCGCCACGTCAAGGATGAGCCAGCGTCACCCCCGCCGCACAGTCACTACGCGTGGATCGACGGGCCCTCGTCGTCACCATGATGCCACTGCCACCCGATAAAGAAGGAGCTGCCGCCCGCGATCCGCGAAGGCGTGTGGCCGCGTCCTCCACTACCTCAGAAGAGGCGGTTACGGTGGTGCCACCGGCTCTTGGGCCATTTTCGAGGCGGAGCGCGTGGCGAGGTACGACCGGCGCAATGCCGGTTGCTGCTCCGCGTTCGCCAAGATGGACGTGACGTCAGAATGGGTCCGCAACGACCCTGACCTCGCCATCACGTGGGCGCTCGACCGCTCCGTCACCACCACGGAGATGGCTATCAGGCGGCGCCGCCGCCTTGATGACGAGCTTGCCAAGATCGGTGAGGAGTGGTTGCTTAGCGACTGTTCCGCCAACGCCGGCAGGGGCAAAGCCGTCGCCGTCGGCAGTGGCCAAGGCAGACCTCCACACCGTGCAACATGAGGCGGAGTGGCTCCTTCGTTAGCGTCAGGCAGCCGTGGGACAAGGTTGTTGCGGCCCCCGGCATCCTTGCGCTGCTGGAGGGACGACGACAACGATGGCACGGACGGCGAGGCCGATGTGGCAGGACAGTGCAGCCACGCTTACGAGGTGGTCGTTCGATATAGGGTTTAGTTTAGTTTTTATATTTTTTAGTAAAAAGGTCGAAAAGTCATCCGTTTATATAAATTATATTCAAACTTGAATGAAATCCATAGTCTTTGCGTAAATTTTGTCTGTGCCGTTCAAATAGTTGATGAAATGTATGCGGGCAATGCTGAATGACAGCCTCCTGCATCAGTGCTCGCGGATTGGTCCTGTTTCGCGAAGAGATGCCGAAACAAATTTGAGGGCCTGCGATTGGACATGGCTAAAGAAGCCAAAATATTTGATACTATGAATTTAGCGAGCGGGGTAGGCGGTACACACCGGAGAAAACATATTATGGCTGGCGAGTGGCAGTGGACCAATCTGTCACGGTGATCTAAAGGCGCTACCACGGTTAATGCGATCTGTTGAGCGTCGCAATGATATAAAGTCAGCCTGATGAAAGAAACGACACACTGCAGGACAGGGGCACGGGTCCTGCTGGCAACTGGCATAATAAAGGCGCTGCTCTGCTCGCCTCGTGTTTTTCACGTTAATCCTTGTCGAGAAGAATCAACTTCCGTAGCTGATAACAGTGCACGCCTTCGTGCAGCTCGTGCCGGCATAGAAAAACGCAGCCAAGTTGAACGGTGAAGGACAATTCAGAGAGATAAATGTATAGCAACGAAGTGATGACCGATATGCATCATCTACGACGGCCAGTTTTCTACGTGGATATATCGGGGCAGGTAAAGGATCTGGACAATTCTCGTGGACCAGCCATGAAAACGTGCCCAACTTGTTGTTAAACTACTGCTACTACTCCCTGGTTTGCCATGACCCGTGATGCAGCAATCGAGCTATGGCTCTTCCTTCCAGTTCCTTGAACCGGTACTTACACTTTTTTTTCTTTTTGATTGAAGGTAACCGTGCATTTCCAAAAGAGATTGCAGGAATCCAAGTACATGAAAACAACCAAACAAACAGGAGCAGGACAGTTATCCTAGAACCCTTGCACGACGGAGAGACCTATCCATGGATACTGTGCGGCACTTGAACCAAACAGAGCCCTCTGCCTTAGCCTACGACAAAGTAGGCAGACGTGAAGAAGCCGTGAATAGTCCTCTGAGCAAATAGGAGACCATGCTAGATGGACACTTTACAGATCTATGGCTATAGGGTGGTGGCATAGACTGCTGGAGGCTCAAGGATGGCATCCGGCAAGAGAAAACCTTCGCGATAGTTATGTTTCCTAAAACTGGTGTGGGTTGATGTCATGCTTGTTGGCACCGTACCCGTTTGTAATTATACTTTTACTTATTATTTAATATAGAAAATACCGTAGAACGATTGTTCTACGGTTTCAGCTAAAAAAGAAAACCTCCGCGAGACAAAATTTCGTGTTTTGACCCTTTTCTGATAACTAATTGAGATTTGACCCTAGTTTGTATAAATTTTGTGACCTGACCCTTTTGCTACCGTCAGGGTCCATGACGGTAGGGTGTAACAGCCTACCGCCACGGACCTTGGAAGTAGGAAATAACCCTATCACCAAACAGGCTGGAGGTAACCTGTACAACCCTACCGTTAAGGTGCCCGGCGCTAGGTGCGAGCATGCATTGTGTTCCATACTTATGAAAAAAATTTGGTAGGGTGTGCATCCCTACCGCCAGGGACCTTGATGGTAGGTTGTTATACCCTAGCGTCATGAAACCTGGCGGTAACAAAAGGGCCAAATCCCGAAGTTTTTACAAACTAGGGTCAGATCTTGATTAACTATCAGAAAAGGGTCAAAACACGAAATTTAGCCTCCGGTGGCGGAGTCAGGGATGGGCCAGGCTCTAGGCCGTCTTCGTGCACAGTAGCACTGTAGCTACAGTGAAACAAGGAACTGGCCCTCCCGCCCCGTGTCTCCACCCGGCTGCCTAGGGTGTCTCTCCGCCCATAAGGTTCTTGATGTTCCGGCTACCCACATCGTCCTTCTTATTTTCGGCCGTCAAATGCTCTGATTTTAACCGTGAATGGACGTTGGATCGACAACCCGTGCCAGCTCTTTAAAGCTTCAGTAGAACCCTGTAAACCTCGGTTACAATCCTACCGAGCCCATTTAGGCCCCCTCGACCCGTTTCCTCTCACTCCCGTCACAACCTCCTCCATATTGTCTCTAACTTTGGTTCCCCCGACCCAAATAGCCTCACATCCCTCTCCTATGGGTCACCGCCGCATGTCATTCCCAGAAAACAAAACCAAAGCAAACCCTTGTGTCTTAAGTTATTCTTCAATCTCCATGAGAGAATCCTCCCATGTTTAGGGTAACTCCAACGTAGATTACCGAAATAGACATCAACAAATGTCTGCAGACATGTTTGGACCTGTCGGTGTCAAAACCGGCGGATCTCGGGTAAGGGGTCCCGAATTGTGTGTCTAAGGTTGATGGCAACAGGAGACGGGGGACACGATGTTTACCCAGGTTCGGGTCCTCTCTATAGAGGTAATACCCTACTTCCTGCTTGATTGATCTTGATGAATATAAGTATACAAGAGTTGATCTACCTCGAGATCGATATGGCTAAACCCTAGAAGTCTAGCCTATGAGATTATGATTGTGCCCTATGGATTAAACCCTCCGGTTTATATAGACACTAGAGGGAACTAATGTTACACAAAGTCGGTTACAGAGAAAGGAATCTACATATCCAAATCGTCAAGCTTGCCTTCCACGCCCAGGTGAGTCCCATCCGGACACAGGAAGAAATCTTCTATCTTGTATCTTCATAGCCCAATAGTCCGGCCCATGTATATAGTCCGGCTGTCCAGGACCCCTTAATCCAGGACTCCCTCAGTAGCCCCTGAACCAGGCTTCAATGACGAGGTGTCCGGCGCGCAGATTGTCTTCGACATTGCAAGGCGGGTTCCCTCTCCGAATACTCCAACATAGTCTTCGAACATAGAAAGCGTGTCCGGATCTGCAAAACAAGTACCACACACAACCGTAGAGAGTATAATATTTCGAGTCCAATCCGTTGACAACTTTTTGTAGCATGACATCACGTCACTGCCCGGCCATTATTATTATTTGAACCGTTTTTTAGCCTGCCGGTCCATATTTCAAGGTGCAGTTTCATTGGCACGTCTTGTCAAAGCAGAGATCGTGTCCCCTTATTGCGGGATTCTCATCAATACGGGCATGGGTAACCCAACCGTGCCATACGCACGACCCTTGGGGAATAGACGAGTTTTAAGGCGAGTGGGGAGGCGCACAATATTCACTTCCTTTATAAAGGGATAAGAATTCACCCTTTTTTCACCCACGCCGTCGGGGGGATGAATCCCGGGCAGGCAACGGAACCCGGATCCTTTTCAAAAACAACGGGGCCAACATCGCCCCTCAAGCCAGCACGCGCTTAGCCAGGTCGCTCGACCCGACCAGGCCCCGCAACCCGGCCGAACTCTCTGACTCGGCCAGGCATCTCGACTCGGCCTCGACAACCAGTACAAGACAACCGAACCCGATGCAACCAAGGCTTCCCTAACAAGCTAGCTCCACCCGCGGCGTGCCCCGCAACCCAGCCACGGGTCAGCTCCCGTCCCATCCAGGCTGTACGATGGGACGAGTCCTCAGCCCTTGATGACCGAGGCAACAGTGCCACGCCCATACCTCTGGTCAGTTGGAGCATGGCAACAGTGCCCCTCACCTACCCGCTGACCAGGGCCGGCGTGGCTACAATGCCCCCATCATCACCGTTGATGACAACAAGCGGTGACCTGACGGAATGCCACTGTACACGACTCGACTCGGCCTTGCCGTGACGATCGACAAGACGGCGCACAGTCCTCCTAGGCATGCGGGGCCCGCACCTAGGGGAACCCGGCAAACCACATGCCCCCAGCAGGTCCCAGCACGGGACCTCAGACGTCAACGACCCGGACCCACCAACTTGTAACATTACCGTTGTACCCCTGGGGGGTTGGCCTATAAACCCCCCCAGGAGCCCTCGCATACACGGGCAAGTAGAGAAGTAAGCAAGCAGGATAGCATAGAGAAATTAGCCACCAGACAGTAGAATCCACCCGAGGAGAAGGAGCAACCTAAACCTTGGCCAACCTTCCTTCTCCCTCCATACAGCTCTAGGAGCAACCTTGTACTGTCGCATATCAAACTACACTCGGCAGGACTAGGGGTGTTATCTCTCCGGAGAGGCCCGAACCTGGGTATGTCTTGCGTTCCATGCTCGCTCATGCCAACCCCGCCTCTGGAGCCCACCAGTGCCCTCGAGCCTCCTCTTCTCTTTAGCCATCCCATGACATCTGTCGTGCGCCCACCACAACAGTTGGTGCCCACCGTGGGGCAGATCGAGGAGCTGGCCGGGAGCATGCTTCAGACGGGGCCCTTCTTCGACTCCGACAAACCAGTCATGCTGGCGGACGGTGTCGTCGATGCACTCGCCGCCTCCTTCGCCGCGCTGCGCATCTCCGATGCGCCCGCGACCGATGAGTAACCCAGCGAGGTACTCAGCTACTCCGACTCCCCCCTCTCCCTCGGCGGTGGCATTTCCGCCGGGGCAATGGACGTCCACGTGGAGGTCTTCGTCACCGGCGACGACGCCTCCTCTTCGTCAAGCAAGACGAGGAAGGCCGGCAAAGCCAGGGCCGCAGTGGAACGGACCAAGCCGTCCAACCCGTTGCGCACCGTGATGCAGAGCCTCCGCGTCCCCATCGGCACTGACATTGACGCCACCAACATCGCTGAGGCCCGAACCCAGCTCGAGGAAAGGCGCCAGCAGATGCTGGACCTGATCGAGACGCTCGCCACCATGCAGCGACGTCTGGATTCCTCTCAGCTGGAGCACAATGCCGCCTACGGGTTTATGCCCGCCACGGCCAAGCCGTGCCGGCTCGCCGACGTGCGAGCCCGGGGAGGAGCGATCGGCCGTGCCCTCGGCACCAACCCGACCGTCTACGAGACCCTAGTCAAGAACATGCGTTCTGCCCAGGCGGCCGCGGTCGGCCTGGACCAGCTCACAGGCGAGGAACTGAAGGAGCGCATCAAGCGGATGCACGACCTCCTCAATGCGGCCAAAGCCCAGCAAGACCACCTCAACCAGCTCGCCAAGCCGGCGGGATCCGGTTCCGCCCGCGTCGGCGGACCCGACGAACTTCAGCACACAGCGTCCTCGCCACCCACGAGGCGCACTCCGGCCGAACCCAGACTCGGCGCGACCCGGCCGCTACGGCTGCCGGCGGGTTGGGCGACGAGCCCGCCCTGGAGAACCCGCGGACCCGGCCAGCCTGGCCGGCGTTCGTCTCCGATCGACCTGGCCCCCCGTGGCCCGGTCACCAGTCGACTCGGAGCGCGCGCCATCGACGACGCCGGCGCTCGCCACCACCTCAACCAGCTCGCTCACTCCCTAGAGGTGGAGGAAAGAGGCGCCATTGGGCCGGCGTGCTTCGGCCCACGCATCCTGGAAGAGCCCTTTCCCAAAGGGTTCATGCTTCCCCACTACATCCCCAAATACAATGGGACTGTGAAGCCAGAGGACTGGTTCACCGACTACACCACCGCCATTGGCATCACCGGTGCCAATCGCCGACTCGCCGTGCGCTACCCACCGCTCATGCTCCAAGGGTCGGCCCGCACCTGGTTGAACAGTTTGCCAATGGGCAGCGTCAACATGTGGGTCGACTTCGAGCAGGCCTTCATCCGCAACTTCACGGGAACCTACAAGCGACCCGGCCGCCCCAGCTAGCTTGCCATGTGTGTGCAAGGGCCTATGGAGACCGGCCGCGAGTACCTCGCACGCTGGACCGAGCTCTGGAACAGCTGCGAGGGCGTCCACGAAGTCCAAGCAATCCAGTACTTCGTCAACGGGTGCCGAGATGGCACCCTCCTCAAGCACAAGCTCTTGCGCTCCGAGCCCGTCACCATGGCCGCGCTCATGGTGACGTCGGAGAAGTACGCCAACGCCGACTCCGCCATGAAGATCCAGGTGACGCTGGATGAAGCCGGTAAGGCAAAGCCGGTTCCCCCTCCAAAGCCGGCCGGCGAGAGCAGCCGACAGCAGCACCAGCAGAACAACAAGCGCAAGGCCAACCAGCCGGCACAACGCTACGACAACCGTCTCGTCGCGGCCACCGAGCCCGCGGCGGACCCGGCAGCCAAGCGCCGGCAGACCGGCAAGACGGCATGGCAACCCGCCATGAGCTTCGAAGAGATGCTCGACGCCCCCTGCAAGCACCACAGCGGCGCGATGCCATCCACGCACACGCTCCGGCAGTGCGCCATCACCAAGCACATCATGAGGGGCGACGCCCCGCCTCCTCCGGCTCCGGTTCCAGACGCGGGGCAGCCGCCTCTGCCTCCACCGCCGCCTCCAGCCGGCAGCGCGATGCGCGACGATGCCTACCCGGACCAGAACGCGGCCTACGTCGTCTTCACCAGCCTCGGCGACGACAAGCGAAGCGAGCGCCTCCTTCGGCAGGAGGTGAACACCGTCGTCCCGGCCAAACCGGAGTACATGCATTGGTTGGACCGTCCAGTCCCCTGGACCCGGGAAGACCACCCGACTGTTATGCCGAATCCAGGTGGCTACGCCCTCGTCCTCAACCCCACCATTGTCGCAGGGTGCATGTGCAAATTTTCCCGAGTCCTCATCGACGACGGCAGTAGCATCAACATCCTCTACCGCGACATGATGACCAAACTCGGCCTCAAGGCCAAGGACCTGGAGCCGACCCGGACGATCTTCCATGGCATCGTTCCCGGCCTCTTCTGCTCTCCTATTGGCCGGGTCCGAGTCGACATCCTGTTCGGCGACAACAACCATTTCCGGCGCAAGCCGATATGGTTCGAGGTGGTGGACCTGTCCAGCGCGTACCACGCGTTGCTCGGCCGACCCACGCTCGCCAAACTCATGGCGGTCCCTCACTACGCGTATCTGAAGATAAGATGCCGGGTCCGAAGGGCCTCATCACCATTACCGGCGACTACCACAAGTCCCTGGAGTGCACCCGAGACGGCGCCAAGCTGGCCGAGTCGCTGGTCATTGCCGAGGAGCGGCGCCAGCTCGACCAGATCGTCGCCATGGCGGGCGAGGCCTCGGTCGCGTCGATCCCGACTAAAGAGCTGGCCGATGAAGCCCGCCTTCAAGCCCTCCAAGGAGACCAAGAAAGTGAAGCTGAACCCAGAAGAGCCCAGCTGCAGCAAGTACATTGTCGTAGGCGCCCGCCTCGACAACAAATAGGAAGGCGAGCTCGTAGACTTCCTCCGTGAGAATCGGGATATCTTCACATGGACTCCCAAGGACATGCCAGGTATCCCGAGGAAGTACGCCGAGAACAAACTCCACGTCCGCAAGGACGCCAAGCCTGTCCGTCAACCCCTACGACGTTTTTCCGAAGAGAAGAGAAGAACCATTGGTGAAGAGGTCGCCAAGCTTTTGGTGGCCGGCTTCATCATGGAAGTGTTCCACCCCGAGTGGATGGCCAACCCAGTCCTCGTCCTGAAGAAGAACAAGACCTGGCGCATGTGTATCGACTACACCAGCCTCAACAAGGCCTGTCCCAAGGATCCGTTCACCCTCCCATGGATTGATCAAGTCATCGACTTGACCGCGGGGTGCGAGCTCCTGTCCTTCTTGGATGCTTACTCCGGCTACCACCAGATCAAGCTGGACCCGGCCGATGCCCCAAAGACGTCCTTCATCACGCCCTTTGGGGCGTATTGCTACATCACCATGTCGTTCGGCTTGAAGAACGCCAGCGCCACCTTCCAGTGCTGCATGCATAAATGCCTGTTGCCGCAACTCGGCCGCAATATCCATGTTTACATGGACGACATCATGGTGAAGACCAAGCAGCACCTCACGCTCCTCGACGACTTGAAGGAAACATTCACCAACCTCCGGCGAATACAAGGTCAAGCTTAACCCAGAAAAATGCGTTTTCGGCATTCCGGCCGGAAAGCTACTCGGCTTCCTCCTCTCGGAACGTGGCATTGAGGCGAACCCGGAGAAGATCAAGGCTATCGAGCGCATGCGCAAGCCGGCTCAGCTGCGCGATGTCCAGAAATTCATCAGCTGCTTGGCCTCGGTCAGCCGGTTTCTCAGCCGGCTGGGCGAGAGGGCGCTACCCCTGTACCAGCTAATGAAGAAGATGAAGTCGTTCGAATGGAACGACTAGGCGGATGAGGCCTTCCGGGACCTCAAACGCATGCTCTCCACTGCACCAGTCCTGGCCGCGCTGGCCGACAAGGAGCCGCTGTTGCTCTACATAGCCGCGACCTCACGAGCGGTCAGCACGGTGCTTGTGGTCGAGCGACCAGAGAAGGGCAAGATCCAAGCCGTCCAGCGCCCGGTCTACTATCTGAGCGAGGTGCTCTCCAACTCCAAGCAGAACTACCCGCACTACCAGAAGATGTGTTACGGCATGTACTTTACCACCAAGAAGCTGAAGCAGTACTTCCAAGAGCATGTCATCATCGTGGTCAGCACGACTCCTATCGGAGAAATCATCAGGTGCCGGGATGCCTCTGGCCGGGTCGCCAAGTGGGTGCTCCAGCTGGCCGACCACACCATCCTCTACGAGCCCCGTACCATGATCAAGTCGCAGGCCCTGGCCGACTTCCTCGTCGACTGAACCGAGACCCAGTAACTACCGCCGCCTCCCAGCTTGACGCACTGGTGCATGCATTTCGACGGGTCCAAGATGCGACTCGGCCTAGGGCCGGCATCATGCTGTCGTCCCCAAAGGGAGACCGACTCTGCTATGCACTCCAGATCCACTTCGCCGCCTCCAACAACATCGCCGAGTACGAAGCCCTTGTGCATGGCCTCCGGCTTGCCAAGGAACTCGGCATCCGGCGCATCCCGTGCTACGGCGACTCGGATCTTGTGGTCCAACAGTGCCCCGGCGAGTGGGACGCCCGCGACTCCAACATGGCAAGCTACCGCTTCCTCGTCCAGAAGCTGTCCGGGTCCTTCGAGGGCTGCGAGTTCCTCCATGTCACGCACGCGGAGAACGAGGCGGCCGACACGCTCGCCAAGATCGCCTCGTCCCGGCAGTCCATCCCGTCTGGCGTCTTCCTCTAGCACCTACATAAGCCGTTCGTCAAGCCGTCGCTGGAGTCCGAATCCATCCACGTTCCAGATGACCCAGCCGCATCTCAACCCGGCCCGGGGGCTGCTGAACCCGGCCCAGAGGCTGCTCAGCTCAACCCGGCCACCGTTGCCTCGGACCCGGCCGTCACCATCCCCGACCCGAGGGCTGCTCAACCCGGCTCGGGGACTGCCGACTCGGAACCCGCCCTGGTGGCCATCTTCGCCGTAGTGACGGCTCTGTCTTGGGCCCTGCCAATCTTAGAATTTCTGGAGAACGGAGTTCTTCCCATGGATGAGACCGAAGCCCGACAAGTGCAGCGCCGGGCGTCCACCTACAGCATCATCAACAACGAGCTCGTCAAGCGCAGCTCCACCGGCGTGTTCCAGTGCTGCGTCGAGTAGGAGCAGGGCACCGACATCCTCCTTGACATACACCAGGGCGAATGCGGGCACCATGCCGCGTCGCGATCCCTGGTGGCCAAGGCTTTCCGCCACGGTTTCTACTGGCCCACAACCCTCCAAGATGTCGAGTCGCTCGTCCTCAAGTGTGAGGGATGCCAGCGCTTCAGCAAGCGCAGCCACCAGCAGGCGTCATCACTCCGCACCATTCCGATCGCCTGGCCCTTCGCGGTCTGGGGACTCGACATGGTGGGACCCTTCAAAACCGCCAGAGGTGGCATGACGCATCTACTGGTGGCGGTGGACAAGTTTACCAAGTGGATCGAAGCATGGCCAATCAAGAAACTGGACGGGCCAACAGCCGCCCGGTTCATCAAAGACATCGCGGTGCGCTACGACATGCCAAACAACATCATCATGGACAACGACACCAACTTCACCAAGGGCGCGCTCGAGCAATACTGCTCCGTCTCCGGCATGCGCCTCGACCCGGCCTCCGTTGCACACCCGCAGTCCAGCGGGCAGGTCGAGCGGGCCAACGGCCTCATCCTCTCCGGTATCAAGCCACGACTCATCGAGCCACTCATCCACTCACCAGGCAGCTGGCTCGACGAGTTACCAGCCGTCCTCTGAAGTCTCCGAACTACGCCAAACTGGTCGACCGGGTTCACCCCGTTCTTCCTCGTCTATGGAGCCGAAGCCATCATCCGGACCGACGTCGAGTTCGACTCACCGCATGTCACAATGTACACCGAAGTCGAAGCCAAAGAAGCCCGCAAAGACGGCGTCGACCTACTCGAAGAAGCCCGCCTCCCGGTGCTCAGCCGTTCGGCCATCTACCAGCAAGGCCTGAGCTTCTACCACAGCAAGAAGATCAAGCCCCTCACGTTCCGCGAGGGCGACCTCGTCCTCCGAGTCATCCAAGAGGAAGCTGGACATCACAAGCTGTTCCCTCCATGGGAGGGCCCGCTCATCGTCAGCCGGGCCCTGCGCGATCGCAACGCCTACTACCTGATCGACGTGCGCAAGTCAAACAAGCGCAAGAGAGCACCGCCGGTGAAGAGATGACCCGGCAGTGGAACGCAGAACTCCTCCGTCTGTTTTACAGTTAGCCGTACAAATGTATATATCGCCACCTTTGTAAACGTATGAAACTATGGGGTCCCCGAACAAAACTCGGGGGCTGCCTTTGTGACAGCCTGATTTTTGGCCCTTTCTTTTTCTTTTGTTTTTCCGAGGTTTTTGCAAGAGTTTTTCTTTTTCGTGGCTTTGTGGTCTAGAAACTGAAGAAGATGCCCTCTTCTTTGCTTCCAGAGTGGCTTGTCATATCCCAATCTTTCCCTAGACCTTTTGATTTTCATCCTAGCCCAAATCCCAATATTCTTTTTATTGGGAATATTTCCTTTTCTATTAAAGGAATAACTCAAATTGCCTTAGGTTGTGAAGCAACCTATATTTCCAACACTCCAAAAATTCCCAAATAATTCTCATAATTGTTTGGGTCATATCTTGATCAAATATGGCAAAACTTTTCATTGCCATGTTCAAAAATAATTCCCCAATAATTATTCTTCATTTATGTCCAGTCTGGTTTTCTGTGAAGGAAGTGCCACCTATCTTTTCTTGATTGCTCCCCAACTCCTTGGGCATGCTTATATGTCCAAATAATTGCCTCATGCACAAGTTCAACTTTATTTGCCTAGCCAATCTTCCTCAGCAATTTTTCAAAGTTTCTGTCAAACAGAAGCCATTGTGAAGGAAGTACTAGCTAAGAGTACCCAAATGAGTTGAACTTTTGCACACTCCTTAATGTGCTCATATTAACCCCTTCCACCCATTTGCAGCCCCATACAATTATCTATGTGAGCACAGGAGCAAATCTTTATTTCTGGCAATATTTCCAGGTTGTGAAGCAAGTGCATTTTGTATTGCTTCAAAACTCCTGATAAATCACCAGATCATTATTATACCCATAAAACATCTATCCACCCATTTTGGGCATATTCCATTAAGCCATTATCCCTCTAGAATTTTTGCAAGTTTCTGTCCAGAGGAGATGCTTGTGAAGGAAGTACCATTTTGGTTTATCCAAATGGTATGAAACCTTTCTCATCATCTTCATATGATCAAATAACCCTACATTGCTCAAACTCAGCTCAATCCAATCAACCATGTGAGCCCATCATCATGATATTCATTTCTGACCAGATTATGTGGTTGTTAAGCAACTGTAGTAAAACTTGATCCATTTACCCTGGAAACCTCCAGCATGAAAGTCCTTCGATAGAAAAACCTCCCAGACAAGCTATTTACTGAGTTACCTAGCTGGTGTCCCCACTGCACAACACAAACACTTGGCTGCTGGTTTACTTTGGAGCTAAGTGCAAATCTCTTCTTTGCCCTTGGAACGATTTGTTTCCTTATTTATACTCAGGTCACTAGTGTCATTCCACTGGACATGGTCGGCCCGGCCAGAACGCGTCGTTTGCACCAGAGCCCGTGGTGATCATGCTCGCGTCACGCATAGTGCAAGCTCTGGATCAGTCCGGCCACTGTGCTCGTCTCCTCCCTCCTCGTCTCGACCTCCATTCATGTCCTGGAGCTTCCCCGTGATGCCCTGCATCGCCCTGCATCGATGGCTCATCGTCATTCGCCTTAAATGTGTCGCTAGGTCCATGCCCGTGCCACGTCCAGCCTCTGCTCGCCATTAATGCTTGGTCGGGAGCTCGCCTGTGAGCTCGAGAAGCCTCCCCTCGGCCTATATAAGGACCCCAATACCCTCCCGCAGCTCCCAAGCCCCTCCCCGTCCCTCCTAGTCCACCGAAGCAATGGCATCTCGCCGGAGTTCACCTCTGGCCGCCTCGGCTGCCACGGTTCCTCCTTGGTTCCGGCGAGCTCGAGCCTCCTCTCCTCCTCTGGTGTTGTCCACGAGTTCCCCCACCTCCTCACGGTTCGCCCCAACCACTTGCCCGTCGCCGGAGAGCACTGTGGTCGTGTTCCCCGAGCTCGGCCGCCGCCTCCACCGTTCAGCCTCCACCCCGTCCGGCCGGTCCAAGCCCTCCCACTCCCTCCTGACTCCACCACCGCCTTCCCCATGTGCCGGCGAACTGCCCTACGCCCTTAGCCCTCGGTGGAGTGCCTTGGTCGCCGGCAACCACCTCCACCCGCGTCCCTCTGTGCTCCTCGGGTCGCCGTCGTTCGCCGTCTCCCCGCGCCTCCCCAGCTCCTCCTAGCCGTGGGAACGGGTGCGCGAGGCCCCTGCGACCCCGCCGGTGTGCTCGGCCG
This sequence comes from Triticum dicoccoides, assembly GCF_002162155.2. Taxonomy (NCBI): domain Eukaryota; kingdom Viridiplantae; phylum Streptophyta; class Magnoliopsida; order Poales; family Poaceae; genus Triticum; species Triticum dicoccoides. The sequence goes on from NC_041389.1 coordinate 248,046,118, forward strand.
GGCCGGAGCTCGCCGGAGCCGGCTGGCCCTTCCCCGCCGCGGCCGCCCCCTGCCTCCTCTGTTCCGCTCGTGAGCGAGCACGGGAGGAAGAAGACACGGGCGTTGACCCCCCTGGAGCCTGCCAGCTAGCCGCAGGCCCCGCCTGTCAGCGTCCCAGCCGCCGGCCCCATGTTGACCCAGGTACGCGTATTTCTTGATTACGCGTTCTGTTTTTCTCTCCAGGCCCATGTTTGAAAATCTTTTCATTGCAGATAGGTCCGTGGTAGAAAAACTATCATATCTTTTTATCCGTAGCTCCAAACGAGGTGAATCCAAAGCCCACTTCTTCGTTTCATCGAGCCCGTTATGTTGGTTTCATGTTCACTATGGTTTGACACTGTGAAAATGACCTTTTTTTCCCTTGCGCGTAAACAGCCCCTCCGAGAGAGAACTGTTTCCGGCAAATCTTTCCGCGGCTTCACCGCACTTCTCCCCGGTGCCTTCTTCATCCCCAGGAAAGCCATAATACCCACTTGCATGATAGTCACGCAGTAGCCATGGTTTTCAACTTGAATATTTATTAAATGTTTGCTTGTTGAAAAGATGGTTATCGTTGTTCCGGTGATGTTTAGATTTGCATGTTCACTTTTGTGCTATGTTGTCTTGTACTCTGTTATCATGTTCTACCTGCTAGTAGTTCCTTTCATATGTTTATGATTGCTAGTGGTACATGTTGATGTTGGTGATGGTCATGCTAGTCAGTATGCCATGCACAGTGGATATGATTTATTGTTGATATGGTGGATAGTTATGTGATACCCTCATAATTATGTTGATATCATGCATTTTATCATGGCTCAGCATATTTGCATTCAGGTTAACTATATTAAATTGAACTTGAACAATTGTTGGCTGAGTCATGGTGCCGCTGAATCGATGCTGACCAGTGCAACCACGCTTACCGGTATGGGACGGTCCTAACTGGGTCTATTGTCGTGCCTCTCGCCGGTGCCTCCAATGAGGGAAGGCGCGCACTACCATGATCAGGTAGGCGAACATAAGCCTTGTGTGCCCGTTGTTGTTGTTATGTGCACATGTCCCCGTTTGGGACGGTTTATTGTTTTGGGCCACGACGGTGGTTGTTGAGGTGTCTGGAGGTAGACACGGGGCCACCCATGACTTAGCCCAGAGGGGAGTGAGTCGGAGTGGCCGGGAGAGTGTCATGGTGCTACCTCTTGAGCACTGCGTTGGATTTCCCCGAAGAGGAAAGGATGATGCAGTAAAGTAGCATAAGTATTTCCCTCAGTTTTTGAGAACCAAGGTATCAATCCAGTAGGAGATCACACACAAGTCCCTTGTACCTACAGAAAACGATAGCTACTCGCAACCAACGCGATTAGGGGTTGTCAATCCCTTCACGGTCACTTACAAGGGTGAGATCTGATAGAGATGATAAATAATATTTTTGGTATTTTTAATATAGAGATGCAAAGTAAAAAGTAAAAGGCAAAGTAAAAATAAAGCAAGTAAATAAAGTAATGGAGATTGATATGATGAGAATAGACCCGGGGGCCATAGGTTTCACTAGTGGCTTCTCTCAAGAGCATAAGTATTCTACGGTGGGTGAACAAATTACTGTTGAGCAATTGATAGAAAAGCGAATAATTATGAGATTTATCTAGGTATGATCATGTATATAGGCATCACGTCCAAGACAAGTAGATCGAAACGATTCTGCATCTACTACTATTACTCCACTCATCAAGCGCTATCCAACATGCATCTAGAGTATTAAGTAAAACAGAGTAACGCGTTAAGCAAGATGACATGATGTAGAGGGATAAATTCATGCAATATGATAAGAACCCCATCTTGTTATCCTCGATGGCAACAATACAATACGTGCCTTGCAACCCTTTCTATCACTGGGTAAGGACACCGCAAGATTGAACCCAAGGCTAAACACTTCTCCCATTGCAAGAACTACCAATCTAGTTGGCCAAACCAAATGGATAATTCGAAGAGACTTGCAAAGATAACTCAATCATACATAAAAGAATTCAGAGAAGAATCAAATATTGTTCATAGATAAGCTGGATCATAAACCCACAATTCATCGGTCTCAACAAACACACCGCAAAAAGAAGATTACATCGAATAGATCTCCACAAGAGAGGGGGAGAACATTGTATTGAGATCCAAAAAGAGAGAAGAAGCCATCTAGCTAATAACTACAGACCCAAAGGTTTGAAGTAAACTACTCACACTTCATCGGAGAGGCTATGGTGTTGATGTAGAAGCCCTCTGTCGTAGATGCCCTCTCCGGCAGAGCTCCAGAACAGGCCCCAAGATGGGATCTCGCGGATACAGAAGGTTGCGGCAGTGGAATTAGGTTTTTGGCTCTGTATCTGATCTGACGGGGGTACATAGGTATATATAGGAGGAAGGAGTATGTCGGTGGAGCAACAGGGGGCCCACGAGGCAGGGGGCGCGCCAAGGGAGGGGCGCCCTCCACCCTCGTGACCGCCTCTGGCACTTCTTGGAGTAGGGTCCAAGTCTCCTGGATCACGTTCGGTGAGGAAATCACGTTCCCGAAGGTTTTATTCCGTTTGGACTCCGTTTGATATTCTGTTTCTCCGAAATACTGAAATAGGCAAAAAACAGCAATTCTGGGCTGGGCCTCCGGTTAATAGGTTAGTCCCAATAATAATATAAAATTGGAAAATAAAACCCAATATAGTCCAAAACAGACAAAGTAGCATGGAGTAATCAAAAATTATAGATACGTTGGAGACGTATCAAGCATCCCCAAGCTTAATTCCTACCCGTCCTCGAGTAGGTAAATGATAAAAAAGAATTTTTGATGCGGAGTGATACTTTGGCATAATTTCAATGTAAATCTTCTTAATTGTGACATGAATATTCAGATCCGAAAGATTCAAGACAAAAGTTCATATTAACACAAAAGTAATAATACTTCAAGCATACAAATTAAAGCAATCATGTCTTCTCAAAATAGCATGGTTAAAGAAAGTTATCCCTACAAAATCATATAGTCTGGCTATGCTCTATCTGCATCACACAAAGTATTTAATCATGCACAACCCCGATGACGAGCCAAGCAATTGTTTCATACTTTAGAAATCTCAAACTTTTTCAACTTTCACGCAATACATGAGCGTGAGCCATGGACATAGCACTATATGTGGAATAGAATGGTGGTTGTGGAGAAGACAAAAAGGAGAAGATAATCTCACATCAACTAGGCGTATCAACGGGCTATGGAGATGCCCATTGATAGATATCAATGTGAGTGAGTAGGGATTGCCATGCAACGGATGCACTAGAGCTAAAAGTATATGAAAGCTCAACTAAAGAAACTAAGTGGGTGTGCATCCAACTTGCTCGCTCACGAAGACCTAGGGCACTTTTGAGGAAGCCCATCATTGGAATATACAAGCCAAGTTCTATAATGAAAAATTCCCACTAGTATATGAAAGTGATAACATACGGGACTCTCTATCATGAAGATCATGGTGCTATTTTAAAGCACAAAAGTGGAAAAAGGATAGTAGCATTGTCCCTTCTCTCTTTTTCTCTCATTTTTTTTCTTTTTTTTTTATTTTTTTCCTTTTTTTTCTTTTTTTTCTTTTTTTTCTTTTTGGTGGGCTTCTTTGGCCTCTCTTTTTTATTTGGGCTTCTTTGGCCTCTTTTATTTTTCATAAAGTCCGGAGTCTCATCCCGACTTATGGGGGAATCATAATCTCCATCATCCGTTCCTCACTGGGACAATGCTCTAATAATGATGATCATCACACTTTTATTTTTCTTACAACTCAACAATTACAACTCGATACTTAGAACAAGATATGACTCTATATGAATGCCTCCGGCGGTGTACCGGGATATGCAATGAATCAAGAGCGACATGTATGAAATTTATGAAGGTGGCCTTGCCACAAATACAATGTCAACTACATGTTCATGCAAAAAGCAATATGACAAAAGTAATGTGTGTCATATGAACGGAACAGTGGAAAGTTGCATGGCAATATATCTCGGAATGGCTATGGAAATGCCATGATAGGTAGGTATGGTGGCTGTTTTGAGGAAGGTATATGGTGGGTGTATACCGGCGAAAAGTGCGCGGTACTAGAGAGGCTAGCAATGGCGGAAGGGTGAGAGTGCGTATAATCCATGGACTCAACATTAATCAAAAGAACTCATGCACTTGTTGCAAAAATTTAGAAGTCATCAAAAACCAAAGCATTAAACGCATATTCCTACGGGGATAGATCGGTAGGAAAAGACCATCGCTCGTCCCCGACTGCCACTCATAAGGAAGACAATCAATAAATAAAATTGTGCTCCGACTTCATCACAAAGCAGTTCACCATACGTGCATGCTACGGGAATCACAAACTTCAACACAAGCATTCTTTAAATTCATGATCACCCCAACTAGCATTGCTTTGATATTATCACGTCCATATCTCAAAATAGTTATCAAGCATCAAACTTATATTAGTATTCAACGCACTCAAAAGAAAGTTTCACATATCTTGAATACCAAGTATATTAACATTAAGCAAATTACCATGCTATTAATAGCTCTCAAAATAATCTAAGTGAAGCATGAGAGATCAATAGTTTCTTTAAAACAAATCCACCACCGTGCTCTTAAAAGATCTAAGTGAAGCACTAGAGCAAAAATTATCATGCTCAAAAGATATAAGTAAATCACTATGAGCAAAACTATCAAGCTCAAAAGATATAAGTGAAGCACAATGAGCAAAACTATCAAGCTGAAAAGATATAAGTGAAGCACAATGAGCAAAACTATCAAGCTCAAAAGATATAAGTGAAGCACATAGAGTATTTTTAGCAAATTCCAAATCATGTATGGCTCTCTCAAAAGGTGTGTACAACAAGGATGATTGTGGCAAACTAACAAGCAAAGACGCAAATAATACTAGACGCTCCAAGCAAAACACATGACATGTAGTGAATAAAAATATAGCTCCAAGTAAATTACCGATGGAAGTAGACGAAAGAGGGGATGCCTTCCGGGGCATCCCCAAGCTTTGACTTTTTGGTGTCCTTGGATTACCTTGGGGGTGCCATGGGCATCCCCAATCTTAGGCTCTTGCCACTCTTTGTTCCATAATCCATCAAAAGAATTCACCCAAAACATGAAAACTTCACAACACAAAACTCAATAGAAATCTCATGAGCTCCATTAGTGAAAGAAAATAAAAGACTACTTCAAGGTACTGTAATGAACTCATTATTTATCTATATTGGTGTTAAACCTACCGTATTCCAACTTCCTTATGGTTTATAAACTAATTTATTAGCCATAGATGCATTGAAATAAGCAAACAACACACGAAAAACAGAATCTGTCAAAAACATAACAGTCTGTAGCAATCTGTAACTAACTCAAACTTCTGGAACTCTAACAGTTCTACCAAAATAGGACGTACTGGACAATTTGTTTATTGATCAGCAGCAAAAGGAATCAATGCAAAAGCACGTTCCTGTGATTTATTGAATATTTTCTCGTGAGCGCAAACTTTCTGTGTTTCAGCAGAATCAAATCAACTATCATCATAGCTTATCCTATAGGTTCTACTTGGCACAAACACTAATTAAAACATAAAACCACATCTAAACAGAAATTAGAAACAAAATTTAACACTAAATAGGAACAAAAACAAAGAACACAAAATAAAATTGGATTGCCTCCCAACAAGCGCTATCGTTTAACGCCCCTAGCTAGGCATAAAAGCGAAGATAGATCTAAGTTTTGCCATCTTTGGTAGGCAATCCATAAGTGGCTCTCATGATAGATTCATATGGTAATTTTATTTTCTTTCTAGGGAAGTGTTCCATACCCTTTCTCAAGGGAAATTGGAATCTAATATTCCCTTCCTTCATATCAATAATCGCACCAATCGTTCTAAGGAAAGGTCTACCAAGAATAATAGGACAAGAAGGATTGCAATCTATATCAAGAACGATAAAATCTACGGGCACATAGTTCCTATTTGCAACAATAAGAATGTCATTAATTCTTCCCATAGGCTTTTTAATAGTGGAATCCGCAAGATGCAAGTTTAGAGAGCAATCTTCAAAGTCATGGATATCTAGCAAATCACACAAAGTTTTGGGAATAGTGGAGACACTAGCACCCAAATCACACAAGGCATGAAACTCATAATCTTTAATTTTAATTTTGATAGTAGGCTCCCACTAATCATAGAGTTTTCTAGGAATAGAAACTTTCAACTCAAGTTTTTCTTCATAAGATTGCATCAAGGCATCAACAATGTGTTCGGTAAAGGCCTTATTTTGACTATAAGCATGAGGAGAATCTAGCACGGATTGCAACAAGTAAATACAACCAATCAAAGAGCAATTTTCATAATTAAATTCCTTGAGATCCAAAATAGTGGGTTTAGCAACATCAAGATTTTTATTTCTTTCAATCCCACTTTCATCAATTTCATCATCAAGATCTAGAAACTTAGAATTCTTAGGACGCCTTCTAGGTAAAGGAAGATCATATTCAGTTTCATCAAGATTCATATTGCAAAACAAAGATTTAATAGGGGACACAATAACTTTTAGATCTTCATCTTGATTTTCATAGGAATCGGAAGAACATGCTTTAATAACGGCATCTTTGGAAGCACGCATCCTAGCGGTTCTTTCCTTGCACTCATCAATGGAAATTATCATAGCTTTGAAAAACTCATTGATATCATGCTTAGGAGGAATAGATCTAAGCTTTAAAGAATCAATTTCAAGAGAAATTCTATCAACGTTCCTAGCCAAATCATCAACTTTAAGCAATTTTTCTTCAAGCAAAGCATTAAAATTCTTTTGTGAATTCATGAACTCTTTAACACTACTCTCAAATTCAGAGGGCATCTTATTAAAATTTCCATAAGAGTTGTTGTAGGAATTTTCATAATTATTAGAAGGATTACTAGGATAAGGCCTAGGATTAAAATTCCCTCTATACGCGTTATTTCCAAAACTATTCCTTCCAACAAAATTCACATCCATAGATTCATTATTATTCTCAATCAAAGCAGATAAAGGCATATCATTGGGATCAAGAGAAGTATTTTTAGTAGCAAACATCTTCATAAGTCCATCCATCTTTTCACTCAAAACATTGATTTCTTCTATAGCATGCACTTTTTTACTAGAAGTTCTTTCGGTATGCCATTGAGAATAATTAGCCATAATATTGTCAAACAATTTTGTAGCATCTCCTAACGTAATTTCCATAAACGTGCCTCCCTCGGCTGAGTCTAAAAGATTTCTAGAAGCAAAATTTAATCCGGCATAAAAAAATTGTATGATCATCCATAAATTCAAACCATGAGTAGGGCAATTGCGAAGCATCAATTTCATTCTTTCCCAAGATTGGACAGCATCCTCATGATCAAGTTGTTTAAAACTCATAATATCATTCCTAAGAGTGATGATCTTAGAGGGAGGAAAATACTTAGAGATAAAAGCATCTATGCACTTGTTCCAAGAATCAATACTATTTTTAGGCAAAGACGAAAACCAAACTTTAGCACGATCTCTAAGTGAAAATAGAAATAACTTTAATTTGACAATATTGTTATCTGTATCTTTCTTCTTTTACATATCACACAAATCAACAAAATTGTTTAGATGAGTAGCGACATCTTCACTAGGAAGGCCGGCGAATTGATCTTTCATAACAAGATTCAGCAAAGCGGTATTGATTTCACAAGACTCATCATTATTAAGAGGAGCAATCGGAGTACTAAGGAAATCATTATTATTGGTATTCGAGAAATCACACAATTTGGTATTATCTTGCGCCATGGCAACAAGTAATCCAACACACAAACAAAGGCAAACGAGAAAAAAGCAAAAGAGAAAGAGAGGAGGAGATTGGGAAAGAGAGGGCGAATAAAACGGCAAGGGTGAAGTGGGGGAGAGGAAAACGAGAGGCACATAATGTAATGCGGGAGATAGGGATTGTGATGGGTACTTGGTATAGTTGACTTTTGCGCAAACTCCCCGGCAACGGCGCCAGAAATTCTTCTTGCTACCTCTTGAGCACTGCATTGGATTTCCTCGAAGAGGAAAGGATGATGCAGTAAAGTAGCATAAGTATTTCCCTCAGTTTTTGAGAACCAAGGTATCAATCCAGTAGGAGATCACGCACAAGTCCCTTGTACCTACACAAAACGATAGCTACTCACAACCAACGCGATTAGGGGTTGTCAATCCCTTCATGGTCACTTACAAGGGTGAGATCTGATAGAGATGATAAATAATATTTTTGGTATTTTTAATATAGAGATGCAAAGTAAAAAGTAAAAGGCAAAGTAAAAATAAAGCAAGTAAATAAAGTAATGGAGATTGATATGATGAGAATAGACCCGGGGGCCATAGGTTTCACTAGTGGCTTCTCTCAAGAGCATAAGTATTCTACGGTGGGTGAACAAATTATTGTTGAGCAATTGATAGAAAAGCGAATAATTATGAGATTATCTAGGTATCATCATGTATATAGGCATCACGTCCAAGACAAGTAGATCGAAACGATTCTGCATCTACTACTATTACTCCACTCATCGACCGCTATCCAGCATGCATCTAGAGTATTAAGTAAAACAGAGTAGCGCGTTAAGCAAGATGACATGATGTAGAGGGATAAATTCATGCAATATGATAAGAACCCCATCTTGTTATCCTCGATGGAAACAATACAATATGCGCCTTGCAACCCTTTCTGTCACTGGGTAAGGACACCGCAAGATTGAACCCAAGGCTAAACACTTCTCCCATTGCAAGAACTACCAATCTAGTTGGCCAAACCAAACGGATAATTCGAAGAGACTTGCAAAGATAACTCAATCATACATAAAAAAATTCAGAGAAGAATCAAATATTGTTCATAGATAAGCTGGATCATAAACCCACAATTCATCGGTCTCAATAAACACACCGCAAAAAGAAGATTACATCGAATAGATCTCCACAAGAGAGGGGGAGAACATTGTATTGAGATCCAAAAAGAGAGAAGAAGCCATCTAGCTAATAACTACAGACCCAAAGGTTTGAAGTAAACTACTCACACTTCATCGGAGAGGCTATGGTGTTGATGTAGAAGCCCTCAGTGGTAGATGCCCTCTCCGACAGAGCTCTGGAACAGGCTCCAAGATGGGCTCTCGCGGATACAGAAGGTTGCGGCGGTGGAATTAGGTTTTTGGCTCTGTATCTGATCTGACGGGGGTACGTAGGTATATATAGGAGGAAGGAGTACGTCGGTGGAGCAATAGGGGGCCCACGAGGCAGGGGGGCGCGCCCTCCACCCTCGTGACCGCCTCTGGCACTTCTTGGAGTAGGGTCCAAGTCTCCTGGATCACATTCGGTGAGGAAATCACGTTCCCGATGGTTTTATTCCGTTTGGACTCCGTTTGATATTCTGTTTCTCCGAAATACTAAAATAGGAAAAAACAGCAATTCTGGGCTGGGCCTCTGGTTAATAGGTTAGTCCCAATAATAATATCAAAGTGGAAAATAAAGCCCAATATAGTCCAAAACAGTAGACAAAGTAGCATGGAGTAATCCAAAATTATAGATACGTTGGAGACGTATCACATGGCAGTAGGACAGTTTTGTCGGAACGCTGTTGGTCCACCCGAATGGGAGTGCGAGGCCATGGGTTCCGTAGTGTGGGTACAGTGCACTAACCTCTGCAGAGTGTATATTAAATCTATCGATAGCAGCGCCCGCGGATAAGGGCCCAGGTCGAAAGTACGTCACACCATGAGTCGACAGTAATAAGAATAATGTGCTTAATAACGATGAGATAAGTTGGTTGTGATCACCGTAAGGGTCACGGGCCAAGTGTTGGTCGGGTTGTGATCGCCGTAAGGATCACGGTTTGGGACCAAGTGTTGGTCGTGGTTGTGATCACCGTAAGGATCACGGTGGTATCGAGGATACCGAGTTGTTGTATATTCGTGATGTTGTGCGAGAGTCGTGGGTAAAGATCAAGCTCCTTGTGGTCATTTACTGATTACTACGGTATTGTTTATACCAAGCTTGATTTGATCCTGAGATGATCGTGTGATGTCCGAGGTTGGTAAGTGATGCACGTGTTGGTTATGAGGTAACCCGAGTAGAATAAGTGGTGCATATAGTGTCATCATGTTGCATGCTAGTATTGTTGGATTTATATGTTCATGTTGTGTTAGCTGTATCATGTTCATGTTATGTTATTCTGATGATCTCATGATAATTCCTGTTTAACCTGTGATTGCCATACTGTTATCTGTCTTGAATGCTTCTGGTTATTGTGAGCTTGCAAGTACATTGAAGTACTGATCTGGCGTGTCATGCCAGTTTGCAGGTCATGCCGGATTTGATTGCTTGCTTGTCGTGGTTTCCGTTCGTGCAAGCTAGGATAAGCGTTCCAGCCAGAGTCCCTGCGGAGTGGAGTTCACCACCGTCGCCGTCATTCCGCTGCTAGAGTTATTCCGCTGCTTCGAGTTGTTCTGCTGCTTGCATAGAGCAACAGTGGTAGGCGTAGTGTCGCCGTGCCGATGTAACCATTGTACCCAAATAGATTGTAATAAAGAGCTGGTTTGTTCTATGCTAAGAAGTGCCGTATTCCAGAAGACTTCTCCTCGATCTCTGGGATGGAATATGGGGCGTTCCGGTTTTCTCTGAGCCGGGGTGCCACATGCTTGTTATCGGAGCAGGTCTGGCTGTAGGACGCCCTAGAACGCGTGAACGTTAGAAAGCGGTAGTATAGACCCCAGTTGGTTTGTTGCATTTGGTTGCTGTATTTGTTTGTCGCATAGCATGCATATAGCCTTAGTATTTGTACTAACGGTTTATCTAGTGAGTGTAGCTGGCATCGGTTCGGATCCACTACAGCTCAACCTTTGTATTTCTCCAGTTCTTTTTTTTGTTTGGTGTTTGGTGTCATTTCTATCCCAGCAGAGTGATGCCAAGTGATCCCGACACTGTTTGCAAGAATGATGCTCAGGTATCGTGCCAATGTCTTTCTTTCAGTCATGTATATCATTTCGGTGATGGACATGTGTCTATCCTGGATCGTTCTTTAATTTTGTCGTGTTGGCAACCCTTAATGATCTTAGTTATCAAGAAAGGGCAATGTCAGCAGCCTCAGTTTTTCCCTGCTATCCTATTTCTTGGACGAGTATGGATCTTTTTCCGTCCGCTTGATAATAATGTGGTTGCGACCTTCGTGTCCCACTGCATGATTACCGAGTGCGTCCTCGCCTCCGAGCTAGTTCAGGTTGCTACCTGGCTAAGCAAGCACTTGGTGTAGCGCTGTTTACACCAATTCTTCCACACATTTATTCATCATCGTGCACATCGCCACAACATATTAGACCGCAATACCGGAGTTTCCGCGAGATTTGTGTGCTTACGTGTGCATGCATATTATTGTGTGAGTAGCAGTAATATGTGATGATTGCTTGATTAATTATATTACTGGTATGCTTGTGTGCTTTTGTTTTAGTCGTTTCTGTTGTTCCTTTCGTTGGGCCTTCAATGTTACCAATTTTTCCCCTATTAAAGTTGCTCGTCAGCCGACACTGGACCCGAAGAGTCAGCAAGAAATGCATATATTTGGAAACTCAGCTAAACAGAATGGAATTATCAACTGACTGCAGTGAAATTGGGAATATCTTGTCTGGATGCAAAAGAAATCCTGGATGGACCGTCAGTATCAAGTTTGCATTAGCGTGCACTCATCACAACAAAATGATTAAATCAGCAAGAAGATAAATTGTGTGCAAGGTTGACATAATATTATCAAAGGTATGGCTCAGATACAAGTTCAATTTTTCGTGAGGATGATTTTGGAACTCGATGTACCTAGAAGAAAGCAAAAATATGGCATGTACTCAGAAAGGAGAATAGTCCTGCAAAACCCTGTTTCATACAAGAAATCAACATCATAAATATTAAGATGGTATGTATATGTGGAAATCGGTCCGCATATCACAATAAGAAGTTTCTGGTGTGAGCAACCCACTTTTCCCTCGCAAGATACCAGAGACGCTTCCAAGGCAAAATTCATCTATCTTCCTTAGTATGATACGTGGATGATTTCCCGCGCAAGGTACTCTGCCTTCTTTAGTAAGCAACCGCAAAAGCTTCCAGCATAAGGTACTGAGTCTTTCCCCAGCAAAGTCTTTAAGGGGGTAAGCTTCTGAAGCACGATACCCAGTCTTCTTCAGCAAGCTGTCCGATGAAAGTTTCGAGAACAAGCCAGCAAATATTCCTCAGTAAGACATTGGTACAAGGTAGTACGTTGTGGATTGACAGCATATGGCAGTGAATCCCAAGAATCAGATCCGCAACATTTTGGTCAGAATCAAGAATCAGCCAGAATACACGTCTGTCTCGGAATCAGGTCCTCATATATATGCAATGAGCATACCACCAAGATCTTACAAGTCATTCAACATGAGGAATAACAACCTGGGAGTATGAGTCCTCACTTATATGAATCATTCTGGATAGCCGGTCGTGAACAAATTTTTTCCGCCAGAACCACCATTAGTCAAGTCCGCAGATATTATCATACATGCCAAACCCTTTATGCTGGCCGCGACAGGAGACAATCAACTATTTGGTATGGATCCGATACTCATGATAGTGGAGCCGGTTAAGATGATTCATAAACTTCTGCAATGAGTCAGAATCTGTCAGGAAACGGTTATGTTTTAACTCACTGTTTGGAACCCAAAGGACCTGCATTTAGTGGAGAAACCCAATGCAATGAGTTAGAGTTTGAGTTTTCATCAGAAAAATCTGATCATCATTACATGAAAGGTTGTCAGTGCCGGGTGGCACACCCAGCGGAAATCACTTTTGGATTTGTGAGACGGACCTATATTTCCGTCGTGATAATTGAATCACACTCAACTAGTCAGCTGATCTAAAAAGAAATTGGAGCCTATATAAGCATGAACAAACAAGGTAAGATCTGACAGAATGTGGATACAGTAAATCAAACCACCCCAGTGCCAGTCAGATAAAAATTTAGTGGGAACAACAATAAAGGAAAAAGGATACCCGAGCTGGAAACAGTTTCCTTAAGTCAGAATATTCATACTAGTTCCCTGAGCAACCAAATATCAAGGACGAGATTTCTTTAAGGGGGTAAGGTTTGTGACAGCCTGATTTTTGGCCCTTTCTTTTTATTTTGTTTTTCCGAGGTTTTTGCCTGAGTTTTTCTTTTTCGTGGCTTTGTGGTCTTGAAATTGAAGAAGATGCCCTCTTCTTTGCTTCCAGAGTGGCTTGTCATATCCAAATATTTCCCTAGACCTTTTCATTTTCATCCTAGCCCAAATCCCAATATTCTTTTTATTGGGAATATTTCCTTTTCTATTAAAGGAATAACTCAAATTGCCTTAGGTTGTGAAGCAACCTATATTTCCAACACTCCAAAAATTCCCAAATAATTCTCATAAATTGTTTGGGTCATATCTTGATCAAATATGGCAAAACTTTTCATTGCCATGTTCAAAAAATAATTCCCCAATAATTATTCTTCATTTCTGTCCAGTCTGGTTTTTTGTGAAGGAAGTGCCACCTATCTTTTCTTGATTGCTCCCCAACTCCTTGGGCATGCTTATATGTCCAAATAATTGCCTCATGCACAAGTTCAACTTTATTTGCCTAGCCAATCTTCCTCGGCAGTTTTTCAAAGTTTCTGTCAAACAGAAGCCATTGTGAAGGAAGTACTAGCTGGGAGTACCCAAATGAGTTGAACTTTTGCACACTCCTTAATGTGCTCATATTAACCCCTTCCACCCATTTGCATCCCCATCCAATTATCTATGTGAGCACAGGAGCAAATCTTTGTTTCTGGCAATATTTTCAGGTTGTGAAGCAAGTGCATTTTGTATTGCTTCAAAAATCCTGATAAATTACCAGATCATTCTTATACCCATAAAACATCTCTCCACCCATTTTGGGAATATTCCATTAAGCCATTATCCCTCTAGAATTTTTGCAAGTTTCTGTCTAGAGGAGATGCTTGTGAAGGAAGTACCATTTTGGTTTATCCAAATGGTATGAAACCTTTCTCATCATATTCATATGATCAAATAACCCTGCCTTGATCAAACTTAAATCAATCCAATCAACCATGTGAGTGCATCATCATGATATACATTTCTGACCAGATTATGTGGTTGTTAAGCAACTGTAGTAAAACTTGATCCATTTACCCTCAAAACCTCCAGGATGAAACTCCTTTGATAGATAAACCTCCCAGACAAGCTATTTACTGAGTTACCGAGCTGGTGTCCCCACTGCACAGCACAAACACTTGGCTGCTGGTTTACTTTGGAACTAAGTGCAAATCTCTTCTTTGCCCCTGGAACGATTTGTTTCCTTATTTGTACTCAGGTCACTAGGGTCATTCCACTGGACATGGTCGGCCCGGCCAGAACGCGCCATTTGCACCAGAGCCCGTGGTGATCACGCTAGCGTCACACACAATGCAAGCTCTGGATTAGTCCGGCCACTGTGCTTGTCTCCTCCCTCCTCGTCTCGACCTCCATTCATGTCCTGGAGCTTCCCCGTGATGCCGTGCATCGCCCTGCATCGATGGCTCGTCCTCGTTCAGCTTAAATGCGTCACTAGGTCCATGCCCGTGCCACGTCCAGCCTCTGCTCGCCATTAATGCTTGGTCGAGACCTCACCCGTGAGCTCCAGAAGCCTCCCCTCGGCCTATATAAGGACCCCAAGACCCTCCCGCAGCTCCCAAGCCCCTCCCCATCCCTCCTAGTCCACCGGAGCAACGGCAGCTCGTCGGAGTTTGCCTCTGGCCGCCTCGGCCGCCGCGGTTCCTCCTTGGTTCCGGCGAGCTCGAGCCTCCTCTCCTCCTCCGGTGTTGTCCATGAGTTCCCCCGCCTCCTCACGGTTCGCCCCAACCACTTGCCCATCGCCGGAGAGCACCGTGGTCGTGTTCCCTGAGCTCGGCCGCCGCCTCCACCGTTCGGCCTCCACCCCATCCGACCGATCCAAGCCCTCCCACTCCTTCCGGACTCCACCACCGCCTCCCCCACGTCCCGGCGAACCGCCCTACGCCCTTAGCCCTCGCCGGAGTGCCCTGGTCGCCGGCAACCACCTCCACCCGCGTCTCTCTGTGCTCCTCGGGTCGTCGCCGTTCGCCGTCTCCCCACGCCTCCCTAGCTCCTCCTAGCCATGGGAACGGGTGCGCGAGGCCCCTGCGACCCCGTCGGTGTGCTCGGCCGGGCCAGAGCTTGCCGGAGCCGGCTGGCCCCTCCCCTACCGCGGCCGCCCCCTGCCTCCTTTGTTCTGCTTGTCAGCAAGCATGGGAGGAAGAAGACAGGGGCGTTGACCCCCCTGGAGCCTGCCAGCTAGCCGCGGCCCCCGCCTGTCAGCGTCCCAGCCGCCGGCCCCGCGTTGACCTAGGTATGCTGACGTGGATAAGTGGAGGCGTAATCAACTGATTACATCTTTACCTTCCGAAAGCGTATTTCTCGATTACGCGTTCTGTTTTTCTGTCCAGGCCCCTGTTTGAAAATCTTTTCATTGCAGATAGGTCCCTGGCAGAAAAACTATCATATCTTTTTATCTGTAGCTCCAAACGAGGTGAATCCAAATCCCACTTCTTTGTTTCATCGAGCCCGTTCTGTTGGTTTCATTTTCACTATGGTTTGACACTGTGAAAATGACCTTTTTGTTGCGCGTAAACAGCCCCTCCGAGAGAGAACTGTTTCCAGCAATTCTTTCGACGGCTTCACCGCACTTCTCCCCGGTGCCTTCTTCATCCCCAGGCAAGCCACAAGACCCACTTGCATGATAGTCACGCAGTAGCCATGGTTTTCAACCTGAATATTTATTAAATGTTTGCTTGTTGAAAAGATGGTTATCGTTGTTCCGGTGATGTTTAGATTTGCATGTTCACTTTTGTGCTATGTTGTCTTGTACTCTGTTATCATGTTCTACCTGCTAGTATTTCCTTTCATATGTTTATGATTGCTAGTGGTACATGTTGATGTTGGTGATGGTCATGCTAGTCAGTATGCCATGCTTAGTGGATATGATTTATTGTTGATATGGTGGATAGTTATGTGATACCCTCATAATTATGTTGATATCATGCATTTTATCATGGCTCAGCATATTTGCATTCAAGTTAACCGGATTAAATTGAACTTGAACAACTGTTGGCTGAGTCATGGTGCCCAGTGCAACCACGCTTACCGGTATGGGACGGTCCTAACTGGGTCAATTGTCGTGCCTCTCGCCGGTGCCTCCAACGAGGGAAGGTTATGGGTGCGCGCTACCCTGATCAGGTAGGCGGACATAAGCCTTGTGTGCCTGTTGTTGTTGTTATGTGCACATGTCCCCGTTTGGGATGGTTTATTGTTTTGGGCCACGACGGTGGTGGTTGAGCTGTCTGGAGGTAGACACGGGGCCACACATGACTTAGCCCAGAGGGGAGTGAGTCGAAGTGGCCGGGAGAGTGTCATGGCAGTAGGACGGTTTTGTCGGAACGCCGTTGGTCCACCCGAATGGGAGTGCGAGGCCATGGGTTCCGTAGTGTGGGTACAGTGTACTAACCTCTGTAGAGTGTATATTAAATCTATCGATAACAGCGCCCGCGGATAAGGGCCCAGGTCGAAAGTAGGTCACACCATGAGTCAACAATAATAAGAATAATGTGCTTAATAACAATGAGATAAGTTGGTTGTGATCGCCGTAAGGGTCACAGGCCAAGTGTTGGTCGGGTTGTGATCGCTGTAAGGATCACGGTTTGGGACCAAGTGTTGGTCGTGGTTGTGATTGCCGTAAGGATCACGATGGTATCGAGGATACCGAGTTGTTGTATATTCATGATGTTGTGCGAGAGTCGTGGGTAAAGATCAAGCTCCTTGTGGTCATTTACTGATTACTACGGTATTGTTTATACCAAGCTTGATTTGATCCTGAGATGATCGTGTGATGTCCGAGGTTGGTAAGTGATGCACGTGTTGGTTACGAGGTAACCCGAGCAGAATAAGTTGTGCATATAGTGTCATCATGTTGCATGCTAGTATTGTTGGATTAATATGTTCATGTTGTGTTAGCTGTATCATGTTCATGTTATGTTATTCTGATGATCTCATGATAATTCCTGTTTAAGCTGTAACTGCCATACTGTTGTCTGTCTTGAATGCTTCTGGTTATTGTGAGCTTGCAAGTACATTCAATGTACTGACCTAGCGTGTCATGCCAGTTTGCAGGTCATGCCGGATTTGATTGCTTGCTTGTCGTGGTTTCCGTTCGTGCGAGCTAGGATAAGCATTCCAGCCAGAGTCCCTGCGGAGTGGAGTTCACCACCGTCGCCGTCGTTCCGCTGCTAGAGTTATTCCGCTGCTTCGAGTTGTTCTACTGCTTGCATAGAGCAACAGTGGCAGGCGTAGTGTCGCCGTCCCGATGTAACCATTGTACCCAAATAGATTGTAATAAAGAGCTGGTTTGTTCTATGCTAAGCAGTGTTGTATTCCAGAAGACTTCTCCTCGATCTCTGGGCTGGAATGCGGGGCATTCCGGTTTTCTCTGAGCCGGGGTGCCACAGACTTTTGTCAACCAAATTATCGCGTCCCTACTTTTTAGCATCATCATGCTCCTAAACCCAGCCACCGGTCCTACTCGCTCGACCCGGGGGCTTGGGGGCTGGCCGACTTGATCGCCACCCCGCCGCCTTACTTGGTGATTCTTGACGCGCTAAGGGCACTGCGGCCCCCCACTTCGCCCTAAGCCATAAACCTGGCTTCGGCTGTCGGCTGGCAATCACAATAGGTCAGAGCCCCTGCACACTTCAAACACCAAGTCAAAGGCTGCCGGGTCGATCAACCCGGCCCGTCACTGGAAAAAAACAACCGCACGACCGGCTGCTCACCAACCGGCTCTGTTGGGTCGCCACCAGCCGGCCTAGTGGGTGTTTCACTCGCGCTCAACATTTTGAAAAACCTAAGTACTGTACGCTCCTCTCAAAGAGCCGAACTCCTTGTCACGGACCGGAGCCTCGTTCGTCTGACTCGCGGGGGGAGGTTTGAGAAAGGAAAAACGCAAGAAATCGGTTCAAAAAACGAAAAGCAAGAGTAAGAAAAATCATGACATATACACATAAATATTTAAAGGCCCACGGCCCGAGTTCATTACACCCAGAAACCCCAGTGGGTGGGTGGACCTTCTACCTAACAAATTCTACCGAGACAACTCAGGCATCTCCAGCGCCAAGTCGCGACGTCGACGGCTCTCCCCTGGCAGCCTCCGGGTCCAGCGAGGTCCCAGTGTCCTCCTCGACACTCCCGTCGCGATAGACGCCCGTCTCCTCAGAGCTACCCTCCGGCTCGTGAAGAAGCAGGCCGAAGTCGTCACCGGCCACAACCCTGCCGTCTTTCGCCCGCTCCGGGTGGAACTCGTCGTGGAAGGCGAACTCGACGATGTAGCTGGCCCGGGAGGCAATCCGGCCGGCTTGCTCCTGCAACAGCTGCTCCGAGCCGGCTCACTGGCCCATCAGTGTGTCCAGCTGCAGGTCCGGATGCCAAGACATCATGAACCGGAGCACGATCTCCGCACAGGCACGAGCGACGGAGACGCACGTTCGTGGAGCCGGTCCGGCCCCATCTCCAACCACCGCGCCAGACGCGTGAAGCTGCTCGGCTCAACGGAGCCCGGCCAAAGGGCCATCGTCATCGCCGTGCTGGCCTGGGACAGCCTCCCCATCTGCTCTCCCAGGACCCGTAGGCGGGCCTCGGCGGCGGTCATGATTTCCGTGAAGGTCCACGCCACCTGCGGGTCGGTCCCGGAACCAACGATTCCCGACGGGCCGTGCTAGAAGCGGACGACTTCCTCCACCAGCTGATGCATCTCCGAGAAGGCCCCTGCCGGAAAACGAAGCAAGTCAGGAAAAAGAACAACAAGGACAAATGGCCGGATCCCAACCCGGCAAAACCCAAGAAAAGCACTTACTGGAGAAGGATTCTTCCAGGTGCTGCGCTTCAAGCAACGTACCGTGCCGCTGCCGATCAATGGTGCGATCGCGCTCCTGGAGCGCCTTCTCCAAGTCAGCCACCTTGGCAAGGGCCGCCTTCAACTCGGCGTCCTTGTCATCAGCCGCCTTCTCGAACGCCTCGCGACGACGGGCCTCATCCCATCGGGCCCCTCCATCATGGCAGCCTGCTCCCTTAGGCATTCCACCTCGGCCTGGAGCCGGCCCTTGTCATCGGCTAGCCTGCCACGTTGCTGGTCCGCCTCGACCAGGGCCTGCTGTGCCTCCACCACCTTGGCAGCCTCCGCCTTAAGGAGCTCCACCTCGGCCTCGAGGCGGCTCTTATGGCCCGTCAACTGCTCCCACAGCTGGTTGGCCTCGTCAAGCGACCGCCGGGCCGCTGCCGCCTCCGCCCTCGCCTGCGCCACCTCGGCACCAAGACGGCCGGTGTCGGTGACAAGCCGGTCATAGTGATGACCGGCCCAGAGCAGTCGGGTCTGCCGGGACAACACCTCGGCTGTAAAAAGGAAGACTCGGGAAAGAAAAAAGCAAGACTTAAGATTTGGCCCAACTGTTACACAGTTGGCCCGAATCTTGGGGGCTACACCCAGTGGGTGCACTAGCGCGCCCCCACTAGAGAAGAACGTGAAGATACCTATGGCAACGCGGAGCTCCTCCTCCTTGGCGGCGAGCTGCTCCTTGAGCTCCCCGTATTTGCCCAGGAGGTGGTTGAAGGCACCGACCCGGTAGGCATCGAGTTGCTGAAAAAGTCGGCGGTCAGAACAAAAACAACATCCTAAAGATTCGACCCAACTACTATGTAGTTGGCCCGAACCTCGGGGGCTACACCCAGTGGGTGCGCTAGCGCGCCCCCACAAAGAAGAAGTTGAAGAAGAAGCTTACCGGCACGGCGCGCTCCAAGTCTCTTGTTCGCTCCGAAGGCCTCAAGCCGGTCCGTCCGCCCGCACAGGCGGTTGCTGACGGCATCCATCGCCTCCTCCTCCTGGGCCTGGGGCCCAAAGACCACAGTGCTCCTGCTCCGCGCTGGCTGCGACGTGGCGGCTCGACGCCCTCCCTGCCAGGGCACCAGGGCATGCTCCCTGCTGGCCGCTCCCGACGCAGCCAGCACCTCCTCCGGCGACCTCTCCGGCGCCGCCGACAACCCGGACGCCGGGACAGCCTGCTGCACCACCACCGCCTCAGCAGCCGGGGTGGCCTGCGGCACCTCCACCCGCGGCGCTTCCTCCAACATCAGTGACGCCCCTCGTGGCGTCGCCCGTGGCGCCTCCTCCAAGACGGTGCCATCGCCGCCTCCGCCGGCCCCGCCCGCTCGACAACATCGACCCGTGGTGGGGTGTCATCCTCCACCTCCACGACCTTCTGGTCGAGGATCACCACGTCAGCCCGGCCTCCTCGGCCGCTCTCACTCACCAACGACGGCTCGAAGACCGTCGCGGCCACCATCGTGCCCTCCGGCCTCTCGCGCCATGCCGGCTCCTCGCTCGCTCGTGCCCATGCCGCCGCAACATCGATCCAGGCCTGGACCGACGCCCCTCCAACTCCGCCTCGTCCCTGTTCCTATCCCGCCAGGCCAGGCCTTCGGTGTCGGTCGGGTCCAGGCCGAGGTCTGGGTCGGCCCGCTCCCCCTCCTCGACCCGTTCGACAGGGTCGGACCGGCTCCTGCGAAACGCAGTCCCCTCGGTGGCCACAGCATCCGCCGCCGCCCTCGCCAGCGTGATCGGCGACCTAAAGAAGAAGGCAAAATGAGCATAAGCAAAACCAGCTCGACCGTTTGGACGTGGACAGGAGAAGAAACTTACCCTGTCAGGACCGGGACGGGGGCCGGCCGCCCATGCCCGGCGCCACGCTTCCTCTTGGCCGGCCTCGCGTTCCCGGCCGGGTCGGCCGCACGCTTCGGGGCCCGGGGCCGCGGGGCGACGCTGTCCTTCCCATGCGGACGACTCGGCGCCGCTCCGCGCGACGACCCGGCTCCGCCCGCGTCGCCGCCTCCTCCGCCCAATGCCACTACATCAGCAACTGGCGTCAGCATCGCCCACGCTGTGTCGCGATCGACCACTCAAGAAACACAAAGGACAAGACAAGACTTACCTGCACGACGCCCAACGCCAGCGTCGACCTCGACCTCCTCCTCCCCGCCATGGGCCGCGGGCTCCTCTGATGTCGCCCGCACCACCTGCGACGGAGCCTGGGCGTAAGGGTGTTGGATGGCGTTCAGAAGCACCTCCCGCGTCGCGTCAGGACGAACAAGGAGATGCGCAATAGCAAAATAAGGAGACCAGATACTCACCAGAGGCGCTGGATTTTACTGGCTGTATGGCGCCTTGCCAAACCGCCAGTCATCCCCAAGGTTGGCCTTGGAGATGTCATTCACCCGGCGCGCGACCTGGTCCACCGACAGACGCATCGCCAACATGCGATTGGGGTCCTGAAGACCGGCCAGCTCGCCGATGAGGCAGGTGCGCCGCTGCAACGGGAGGACCTGACATGAGATGAACGCAGCGATGAGGTCGTTGCCGGTGAGCCCCTCCCGCGTCTTCATCACGGCCACCCGCTCGCAGAGATTGAGAATCTCCTGCGACGGGTGCCTGGGAGAGTAGCCCCAGTTCATCTTCGCCCGCGGCGGCGCAATGGCGAAGGTCGGAAGATTGATGCGGTCCGCACCCAAGTTGTCGACGTAGAAAAAGGAATTCTACCATTTCTTGGCAGAATCCTCCAGCGGTATCTTGGGGTAGTCCGCCCCCGACCGCTTCGAGATAACATCGGCACCGCAGTCGGCGAACTCTCCGGCCATTGGCCCCTGCTGCTTCAAGGAGAAGAGGCATACCCACAGATCGATCGTGGGCTCGACCCCCAGATACCCCTCGCAGAGGGTAACAAAGCCCGAAAGCTGGACGATGGTGCTGGCGCCGAGATGATGGGGCTGGAGCCTGAAGAACTCCAGGAACATGCGAAAGAAGGTGCTCGCCGGTAGCCCGAATCGGCACTCGAAATGCGTGAGTAAGACCACGCGCTCCGCGTCCTGGGGTTGTGGCCTCTGCTCGCCCCGCGGCAGGCGCACGCCAACCTCCATCTTCCGCGGCCACCGCCGTGAGGAGCAGAGGTAGGCGATGTCCTCGACGATGACGGTCGAGCCCATCCAAGAGCCCGACGACAGCGCCATCGAGGAAGACGAGAAAGGAAGGAAGAAGATGGACGACGGCGAGGTTCTGCTCAAAGCAACGGGCATTGCAGCGTGGCGGTCGCAAGAAGCAGAGCAAGGGCAAGGAGGCAGGAGGGCGCGAGCGAGAATAATGTCCGCCGCCCCCCTTGCCCCCAATTTATAACCCTTGGTTTGAACGTGGGGGAGTGGGATCGTCTGCGCTCGCCTTTCCCACTACCCCGCAATAAGTGTGCACGCACGCGCGCAGTAACTGCACGGGGAAGAGCAACCGACCCCCAGACGCCGCAATAAATCCGTGCGCGTGGGATGAGGGTGTGCAACAGCGGGCCCCAGCCCGTCGCCCAGTCCCGTCACGCGCGTGGCGTGTCAGGCCCCTCTGACTTCCGGGCACCACGTGGCGCCCGTGCGAAGCCTGAGGGATCACTCCAAGATTCGACGGACTCGTCGGTTCCCGCCACCGCCGGGATGCCGCGATCCGATTTCCGAAAAAACCGGCACACAGTGGGTGTTGCCGGACCTGGCGCTCATAGAATTCGCTTGCTTAAGGGGGAAACTGTGAAGGCCCTCCCATCTGAAGATGGCGGACCTTCACAGCTTCTGGGACTACTGTCGAGGGGATGAACCCCGGGCAGGCAACGGAACTCGGATCCTTTTCAAAAACAACGGGGCCAACATCGCCCCTCAAGCTGGCACGCGCTTGGCCGGGTTGCTCGACTCGGCCATGCACCTCGACTCGGCCTCGACAACCAGTACAAGACAGCCAAACCCGATGCAACCAAGGCTTCCCCAACAAGCCAGCTCCACCCGTGGCGTGCCCCGCAACCCAGCCACGGGTCAGCTCCCGTCCCATCCAGGTCGTACGATGGGATGAGTCCTCAGCCCTTGATGACCGAGGCAACAGTGCCCCGCCCATGCCTCTGGTCAGCCGGAGCATGGCAACAGTGCCCCTCACCTACCCGCTGACCAGGGCCAGCGTGGCTACAATGCCCCCATCATCATCGCTGACGACAGCAAGCGGCAACCTGACGGAACGCCACTGTACACGACTCGACTCGGCCTCGCCCTGACGATCGACAAGACGGCGCACAGTCCCCCTAGGCGCGCGGGGCCCGCACCTAGGGGAACCCGTCGAACCACAGGCCCCCAGCGGGTTCCATCCCGGGACCTCAGACCTTGATGACCCGGACCCACCAACTTGTAACATTACCATTGTACCCCTGGGGGTTGGCCTATAAAAACCCTGGGGAGCCCTCGCATACACGGGCAAGTAGAGAAGTAAGCAAGCAGGATAGCATAGAGGAATTAGCCACCAGACAACAAAATCCACCCGAGGAGAAGGAGCAGCCTAAGCCTTGGCCAGCCTTCCTTCTCCAAACCCTCTTCTAAAATAGTGGGATTATCATTAACTAAAGTCATGACCTCTCCAAACCCACTTTTATCAAAAATACCATAAGATTGAACATTCTCCAAATATGTGGGATCTAAAGTTGACACTCTTCCAAACCCACTTTCAATATTATTGCAAACATTATTATCAATCTCATATTCATCATGGGGCTTAAATAAATTTTCAAGATCATACGAAGAATCACCCCAATCATGATCATTGCAACAAGTATAGGACATAGCAAAACTAGCATCCCCAAGCTTAGGGTTTTGCATATTATTAGCGCAATTTACATCAATAGAATTTATAATAAAATCATTGCAATCAAGCTTTTTATTCAAAGATCTATCGTGAATTGCATCATAAAGTACTTCATCACAATTTTCAGATTCACAAATTTCAAGCAAAGCCTCATAAAGATAATCTAGTGCACTCAACTCACTAGCAACAGGTTCATCATAATTGGATCTCTTAAAGAGATTAGAAAGTGGATGAGGATCCATAAACTTTTAGCAAGTGAAGATGCAAGCAAAAAGAAGGCACATGGTAACAAAAGATCGGACGGAAGAAGGGCGAATAAAATGGCAAGGGTGAAGTGGGGGAGAGGAAAACGAGAGGCAAATGGCAAATAATGTAATGCGAGGGAGATGAGTGTGTGATGGGTACTTGGTATGTCTTGACTTGAGCGAAGACCTCCCCGGCAACGGCGCCAGAAATCCTTCTTGCTACGTCTTGAGCTTGTGTTGGTTTTCCTTGAAGAGGAAAGGGTGATGCAGCAAAGTAGCATAAGTATTTCCCTCAGTTTTTGAGAACCAAGGTATCAATCCAGTAGGAGGCTCCTCAAAAGTCCCACGCACTTACACAAACAAACAAGAACCTCGCAACCAACGCAATAAAGGGGTTGTCAATCCCTTCACGGCCACTTGCAAAAGTGAGATCTGATAGAGATAATATGATAAGATAAATATTTTTGGTATTTTTATGATATAGATTGGAAAGTAAAAGATGCAAATAAAAGTAAATAGAAAACTTGTATGATAAAAGATAGACCCGGGGGCCATAGGTTTCACTAGTGGCTTCTCTCAAGATAGCGTAAGTATTACGGTGGGTGAACAAATTACTGTCGTGCAATTGATAAAAAAGTGCATAGTTATGAGATTATCTAGGCATGATCATGTATATAGGCATCACGTCCGTGACAAGTAGACCGAAACGATTCTGCATCTACTACTATTACTCCACACATCGACCGACTCCTGCCTGCATCTAGAGTATTAAGTTCATGAAGAACAGAGTAACACATTAAGAAAGATTACATGATGTAGAGGGATAAACTCATGCAATATGATATAAACCCCATCTTTTTATCCTCGATGGAAACAATACAATACGTGCCTTGCCGCCCCTGCTGTCACTGGGAAAGGACACCGCAAGATTGAACCCAAAGCTAAGCACTTCTCCCATTGCAAGAAAGATCAATCTAGTAGGCCAAACCAAACTGATAATTCAAAGAGACTTGCAAAGATAACCAATCATACATAAAAGAATTCAGAGGAGATTCAAATATTTCTCATAGATAAACTTGATCATAAACCCACAATTCATCAGATCTCGACAAACACACCGCAAAAGGAGTTACATCGAATAGATCTCCAAGAAGATCGAGGAGAACTTGGTATTGAGATTCAAAGAGAGAGAAGAAGCCATCTAACTAATAACTATGGACCCGAAGGTCTGTGGTAAACTACCCACAACTCATCGGAGAGGCCTTGGAGATGATGTAGAGGCCCTCTGTGGTCGATTCCCCCTTCGGCGGAGCACGAGTGAAGGCTCCAAGATGGGATCTCGCGGATATAGAAGGTTGCGGCAGTGGAAATAGTTTTTCGTGGTGCTCCTGGATGTTTTCAGGGTACGTGGATATATATAGGAGGAAGAAGTAGGTCGGTGGAGCAACGAGGGCCCACGAGGGTGGGGGCGCGCCCACCCCCAGGGGGCGCCCCGGGCACCCTCGTGGCCGCCCCGTTCATTGCTTGATGTCCACTCCAAGTCTCGTGGATTGCGTTTGTTCCAAAAAGATCGCTCCCGAAGGTTTCATTTCGTCAGGACTCCGTTTGATATTCCTTTTCTTCAAAACACTGAAATAGGCACACAAAAAAAAAGTTTGGGCTGGGCCTCCGGTTAGTAGGTTAGTCCCAAAAATGATATAAAAGTGTAAAGTAAAGCCCATAAAAATCTAAAACGGGTAATATAATAGCATGGAACAATCAAAAATTATAGATACGTTGGAGACGTATCTGCCCGCACCTAGGGGAACCCGACGAACCACATGCCCCCAGCGGGTCCCAGCCCGGGACCTCAGACGCTAACGACCTGGACCCACCAACTTGTAACATTACCATGGTACCCCCTGGGGGGTTGGCCTATAAAACCCCCCCAGGAGCCATCGCATACACGGGCAAGTAGAGAAGTAAGCAAGCATGATAGCATAGAGAAATTAGCCACCAGACAGCAGAATCCACCCGAGGAGAAGGAGCAGCCTAAGCCTTGGCCAGCCTTCCTTCTCCCTCCATACAGCTCTAGGAGCAACCTTGTACTGTCGCATATCAAACTACACTCGGCAGGACTAGGGGTGTTATCTCTCCGGAAAGCCCCGGACCTGGGTATGTCTTGCGTTCCACGCTCGCTCATGCCAACCCCGCCTCTGGAGCCCACCAGTGCCCTCGAGCCTTCTCCTCTTGTTAGCCATCCCATGGCATCTATTGTGCACCCACCACGACACACGCCTTCTTCTTCCTCTGCGCATCCATTCTCGAGCTCCAGTGCCCAAGCTCTCACCTTTTCAGTCCAAAAAAAGCACTCCCACCATGTCCGGATCTGGAGCAGGAAGCAAGTGGATGGCCTCCTCTGTCAAGGAGAAGGACACCACGAAGCTCCGGGAGGCCGGGTACCTGGCCAAGGAAATCACCCATCGACTTCCGGCCAAGGGATAGATCGTCCCCACCCCAGAGCCCTAGGAGAGGGTGGTGTTCGTCTCACACTTCGTCCGCGGGCTGGGATTCCCCCTCCACTTGTTCGTCCGTGGACTTATGTTCTACTACGGGCTGGACTTCCACGACCTAGCCCCCAACTCTATCCTCAACATCTCGGCATTTATCATCGTGTGCGAGGCCTTCCTCCGCATCCCACATTACTGTTGGGGAACGTAGCAGAAATTCAAAATTTTCCTATGAGTCACCAAGATCTATCTATGGAGAGACTAGCAACAAGAGAGAGGAGAGTGCATCTACATACCCTTGTAGATTGCTAAGCGGAAGTGTTCAAGAGAACGGGGTTGAGGGAGTCGTACTCGTCGTGATCCAAATCACCGGAGATCCTAGTGCCGAATGGACGGCACCTCCGCGTTCAACACACGTGCAGCCTGGTGACGTCTCCCACGCCTTGATCCAGCAAGGAGAGAGGGAGAGGTTGGGGAAGACTCCGTCCAGTAGCAGCACAACGGCGTGGTGGTGGTGGAGGAGCGTGGCACTCCAGCAGGGCTTCGCCAAGCACCGCAAGAGACGAGGAGGGAGAGAGGTAGGGTTGTGCCAAGGAGAGGAAAAACTCATGTGTTTGCAGCCCCCAATACCTCAAGTATATAGAGGGGAAGGGGAGGGGCTGCGCCCCCATCTAGGGTTCCCTCCCTAGGGGTGGCGGCAGCCCCAAAACCCATCTAGGGTGCGGCCAAGGGGAGGAGAGGGGAAACTTGCCCCAAAGCAAGGTGGAGGCGCCCCCTCCCCAATCCCTAGGCGCCTTGGGCCCTGGTGGGGGGGGGGGGCGCAGCAGCCCACCTGGGGCTGGTCCCGTCCCACACTTGGCCCATGCAGCCCTCTGGGGCCGGTGGCCCCACCTGGTGGACCCCCGAGACCCTCCCGGTGGTCCCGCTACGTTACCGAGAGCACCCGAAACTTTTCTGGTGACCAAAATAGGACTTCCCATATATAAATCTTTACCTCCGGACCATTCCGGAACTCCTCGTGACATCCAGGATCTCATCCAGGACTCCGAACGGTTGGAAATATGCCCTAGAGGCAATAATAAAAGTATTATTATTATATTTCCTTGTTCATGATAATTGTCTTTTATTCATGCTATAATTGTATTATCCGGAAATCGTAATACACGTGTGAATACATAGACCACAATACGTCCCTAGTAAGCCTCTAGTTGACTAGCTCGTTGGTCAATAGATAGTCATGGTTTCCTAACTATGGACATTAGATGTCGTTGACAATGGGATCACATCATTAGGAGAATGATGTGATGGACAAGACCCATTCCTAAGCATAGCACAAGATCGTGTAGTTCGTTTTGCTAGAGCTTTTCCAATGTCAAGTATCTCTTCCTTAGACCATGAGATCCTGTAACTCCCGGATACCGTAGGAGTGCTTTGGGTGTACCAAACGTCACAACATAACTGGGTGACTATAAAGGTGCACTACAGGTATCTCCGAAAGTGTCTGTTGGGTTGACACGGATCGAGACTGGGATTTGTCACTCCGTATGACGGAGAGGTATCACTGGGCCCACTCGGTAGTGCATCATCATAATGAGCTCAAAGTGACCAAGTGTCTGGTCACGGGATCATGCATTATGGTACGAGTAAAGTGACTTGCCGGTAACGATACTGAACGAGGTATTGGGATACCGACGATCGAGTCTCGGGCAAGTAACATACCGTCTGACAAAGGGAATAGTATACGGGGTTGCTTGAACCCTCGACATCGTGGTTCATCCGATGAGATCATCGAGGAGTATGTGGGAGCCAACATGGGTATCCAGATACCGCTGTTGGTTATTGACCGGAGAGCCGTCTCGGTCATGTCTGCATGTCTGCCGAACCCGTAGGGTCTACACACTTAAGGTTCGGTGACGCTAGGGTTGTATGAATATGAGTATGCAGCAAACCGAATGTTGTTCGGAGTCCCGGATGAGAACTCGGACGTCACGAGGAGTTCTAGAATGGTCCGGAGGTAAAGAAAACTATATAGGAAGTGTTGTTTCGGCCATCGGGAAAGTTTTGGGGTCACCCGGTATTGTACCGGGACCACCGGAAGGGTCCCAGGGGTCCACCGGGTGGGGCCACCTATCCCGGAGGGCCCCGTGGGCTGAACTGGGAGGGGAACCAGCCCCTAGTGGGCTGGTGCGCCCCCCCCCTTGCCCCCCCCTGCGCCTAGGGTTGGAAACCCTAGGTGGGGGGGGGGGCGCACCACTTGCCTTGGGGGGCACTCCACCCCCTTGGCCGCTGCCCCCCCTTGGGAGATTGATCTCCTAGGGCCAGCGCCCCCCCTGGGGGCCTATATAAAGGAGGGCAAGGGGGAGGGCAACCGCACGCAAGTCTTGGCGCCTCCCTCCCCCTGCTACACCTCGTCCTCCTCCCGCAGCAGCTTGGCGAAGCCCTGCGGAGTTCTGCTGCATCCACCACCACGCCGTCGTGCTGCTGGATCGTCATCAACCTCTCCTTTCCCCTTGCTGGATCAAGACGGAGGAGACGTCACGCTGACCGTACGTGTGTTGAACACGGAGGTGCCGTCGGTTCGGCGCTAGGATCTCCGGTGATAGGATCACGACGAGAATGACTACCTCAACCCCGTTCTCTTGAACGCTTCCGCACGCGATCTACAAGGGTATGTAGATGCATCTCTCTCTCTCGTTGCTAGATGAACTCATAGATGGATCTTGGTGAACGTAGGAAATTTTTTATTTTATGCAACGTTCCCCAACAGTGGCATCATGAGCTAGGTCTATGCGTAGTTCTCTATTGCACGAGTAGAACACAAATCTGTTGTGGGCGTAGATCTTGTCAACTTGCTTGCCACTACTAGTCTTTCCTTGCTTCAGCGGTATTGTGGGATGAAGCGGCCCGGACCGACCTTACACGTACGCTTACATGAGACAAGTTCCACTGACTGACATGCACTAGTTGCATAAGGTGGCTAGCGGGTGTCTGTCTCTCCTACTTTAGTTGGAGCGGATTAGATGAAAAGGGTCCTTATGAAGGGTAAATAGAAGTTGACAAAATTACATTGTGGTTATTCGTAGGTAAGAAAACGTTCTTGCTAGAACCCAATTGCAGCCACGTAAAAGATGCAACAACAATTAGAGGACGTCTAACTTGTTTTTGCAGTAATTGTCATGTGATGTGATATGGCCAGAAGTTGTGATGAATGATGAATGATATATTGTGATGTATGAGATCATGTTCTTGTAATAGGAATCACGACTTGCATGTCGATGAGTATGACAAGCGGCAGGAGCCATAGGAGTTGTCTTTATTTTGTATGACCTGCGTGTCATTGAAGAATGCCATGTAAATTACTTTACTTTATTGCTAAACGCGTTAGCCATAGAAGTAGAAGTAGTCGTTGGCGTGACAACTTCATGAAGACACAATGATGGAGATCATGGTGTCATGCCGGTGACGAAGATGATCATGGAGCCCCGAAGATGGAGATCGAAGGAGCTATATGATATTGGCCATATCATGTCACTACTTTATATAATTGCATGTGATGTTTATTATGTTTATGCATCTTGTTTACTTAGAACGACGGTAGTAAATAAGATGATCCCTTGTAATAATTTCAAGAAAGTGTTCCCCCTAACTGTGCACTGTTGCTAAAGTTCGTCGTTTCGAAGCACCACGTGATGATCGGGTGTGATAGATCCTTACGTTCACATACAACGGGTGTAAGACAGATTTACACATGCAGAACACTTAGGGTTAACTTGACGAGCCTAGCATGTATAGACATGGCCTCGGAACACAGAGACCGAAAGGTCGAACATGAGTCGTATGGAAGATATGATCAACATGGAGATGTTCACCGATGATGACTAGTCTGTCTCACGTGATGATCGGACACGGCCTAGTCGACTCGGATCGTGTAACACTTAGATGACTAGAGGGATGTCTAATCTGAGTGGGAGTTCATTAAATAATTTTATTAGATGAACTTAATTATCATGAACTTAGTCTAAAAACTTTTGCAAAATATGTCTTGTAGATCAAATGGCCAATGCTCATGTCAACATGAACTTCAACGCGTTCCTAGAGAAAACCAAGCTGAAAGATTATGGCAGCAACTATTCGGACTGGGTCCGGAACCTGAGGATCATCCTCATAGCAGCCAAGAAAGATTATGTCCTAGATGCACTGCTAGGTGAAGCACCCATCCCAGAGAACCAAGACGTTATGAACACTTGGCAATCACATGCTGATGATTACTCCCTCATTCAGTGCGGCATGCTTTACAGCTTAGAACCGGGGCTCCAAAAGCGTTTTGAGAAGCACGGAGCATATGAGATGTTCGAGGAGCTGAAAATGGTTTTCCAAGCTCATGCCCGGGTCGAGAGATATGAAGTCTCCGACAAGTTCTATAGTTGTAAGATGGAGGAAAATAGTTCTGTCAGTGAGCACATACTCAAAATGTCTGGGTTGCACAACCGCCTGTCCCAGCTGGAGATCAACCTCCCGGACGAGGCGGTCATTGACAGAATCCTTCAGTCGCTCCCACCGAGCGACAAGAGCTTTGTGTTGAACTACAATATGCAGGGGATGGTGAAGACCATTCCTGAAGTATTCTCAATGCTGAAGTCAGCAGAGGTTGAAATCAAGAAAGAACATCAAGTGTTGATGGTCAATAAGACCACTAAGTTCAAGAAGGGCAAGGGTAAGAAGAACTTCAAGAAGGACGGCAAAGATGTTGCCGCGCCCGGTAAGCCAGTTGCCGGGAAGAAGTCAAAGAATGGACCCAAGCCTGAGACTGAGTGCTTTTATTGCAAGGGGAAGGGTCATTGGAAGCGGAACTGCCCCAAATACTTAGCGGACAAGAAGGCCGGCAACACTAAAGGTATATTTGATATACATGTAATTGATGTGTACCTTACCAATACTCGTAGTAACTCCTGGGTATTTGATACCGGTGTCGTTGCTCACATTTGTAACTTACAGCAGGAGCTGCGGAATAAGCGGAGACTAGCGAAGGACGAGGTGACGATGTGCGTCAGGAATGGTTCCAAGGTCGATGTGATCGCTGTCGGCACGCTACCTCTACATTTACCCACGGGATTAGTTATGAACCTCAATAAATGTTATTTAGTGCCAAGTTTGAGCATGAACATTGTATCTGGATCTTGTTTGATACGAGATGGCTACTCATTTAAATCCGAGAATAATGGTTGTTCTATTTATATGAGAGATATGTTTTATGGTCATGCCCCGATGGTCAATGGTTTATTCTTAATGAATCTCGAACGAATGTTACACATATTCATAGCGTGAATACCAAAAGATGTAAAGTTGATAACGATAGTCCCACATACTTGTGGCACTGCCGCCTTGGTCACATTGGTGCCAAGCGCATGAAGAAGCTCCATGCTGATGGACTTTTAGAGTCTCTCAATTATGAATCATTTGACACATGTGAACCATGCCTCATGGGCAAAATGACCAAGATTCCGTTCTCCGGAACAATGGAGCGAGCAACCAACTTGTTGGAAATCATACATACCGATGTGTGCGGTCCAATGAGCATTGAGGCTCGCGGAGGATATCGTTATGTTCTCACTCTCACTGGTGACTTGAGTAGATATGGGTATGTCTACTTGATGAAACACAAGTCTGAGACCTTTGAAAAGTTCAAGGAATTTCAGAATGAAGTAGAGAATCAACGTGACCGAAAGATAAAATTCTTACGATCGGATCATGGAGGAGAATATTTAAGTCACGAATTTGGTACACACTTAAGAAAATGTGCAATCGTTTCACAACTCATGCCGCCTGGAACACCTCAGCGTAACGGTGTGTCCGAATGTCGTAATCGCACTCTATTGGATATGGTGCGATCTATGATGTCTCTTACCAATTTACAGCTATCATTTTGGGGATACGCTCTAGAGACAGCTACATTCACTTTAAATAGGGCACCGTCTAAATCCGTTGAGACGACACCGTATGAATTATGGTTTGGGAAGAAACCTAAGCTGTCGTTTCTAAAAGTTTGGGGATGCGATGCTTATGTCAAGAAACTTCAACCTGAAAAGCTCGAACCCAAGTCGAAAAAATGCGTCTTCATAGGATACCCTAAGGAAACCATTGGGTATACCTTCTACTTAAGATCCGAGGGCAAGATCTTTGTTGCTAAGAACGGATCCTTTCTGGAAAAAGAGTTTCTCTCGAAAGGAGTAAGTGGGAGGAAAGTAGAACTCGATGAAGTACTACCTCTTGAACCGGAAAGTAGTGCAGCTCAGGAAAATGTTCCTGTGGTGCCTACACCGACTGGAGAGCAAATTAATGATGATGATCAAGGTACTTCTGATCAAGTTGCTACTGAACTTCGTAGGTCCACAAGGACACATTCCACACCAGAGTGGTATGGCAACCCTGTCCTGGAAATCATGTTGTTAGACAACGGTGAACCTTTGAACTATGAAGAGGCGATGGCGGGCCTAGATTCCAACAAATGGCTTGAAGCCATGCAATCTGAGATAGAATCCATGTATGAAAACAAAGTATGGACTTTGACTGACTTGCCCGATGATCAGCGAGCGATAGAAAACAAATGGATCTTTAAGAAGAATACGGACGCTGATGGTAATGTAACCATCTATAAAGCTCGACTTGTCACTAAGGGTTATCGGCAAGTTCAAGGGATTGACTATGATGAGACTTTCTCTCCAGTAGCGAAGCTTAAGTCCGTCCGAATCATGTTAGCAATTGCCGCATACTATGATTATGAGATATGGCAGATGGACGTCAAAACGGCATTCCTTAACGGGCATCTTAAGGAAGAACTGTATATGATGCAGCCGGAAGGTTTTGTCGATCCTAAAAATGCTAACAAAGTGTGCAAGCTCCAGCGATCCATTTATGGGCTGGTGCAAGCATCTCGGAGTTGGAACATTCGCTTTGATGAGATGATCAAAGCGTTTGGGTTTATGCAGACTTATGGAGAAGCTTGCGTTTACAAGAAAGTGAGTGGGAGCTCTGTAGCATTTCTCATATTATATGTAGATGACATACTTTTGATGGGAAATGATATAGAATTCTTGGACAGCATTAAGGCCTACTTGAATAAGTGTTTTTCAATGAAGGACCTTGGAGAAGCTGCTTACATATTAGGCATCAAGATCTATAGGGATAGATCGAGACGCCTCATAGGTCTTTCACAAAGCACATACCTTGATAAGATTTTGAAGAAGTTCAAAATGGATCAGTCCAAGAAAGGGTTCTTGCCTGTACTGCAAGGTGTGAGATTGAGCTCGGTTCAATGCCCGACCACGACAAAAGATAAAGAAGAGATGAGCGTCATCCCCTATGCCTTAGCCATAGGATCTATTATGTATGCCATGCTGTGTACTAGACCTGATGTAAACCTTGCCGTAAGTTTGGTAGGTAGGTACCAAAGTAATCCCGGCAAGGAACACTGGACAGCGGTCAAGAATATCCTGAAGTACCTGAAAAGGACAAAGGACATGTTTCTCGTTTATGGAGGTGACGAAGAGCTCGTCGTAAAGGGTTACATCAACGCTAGCTTCGACACAGATCTGGATGACTCTAAGTCACAAACCAGATACGTGTATATGTTGAATGGTGGAGCAGTAAGCTGGTGCAGCTGCAAGCAGAGCGTCGTGGCGGGATCTACATGTGAAGCGGAGTACATGGCAGCCTCAGAGGCAGCGCATGAAGCAATTTGGATGAAGGAGTTCATCACCGACCTAGGAGTCATACCCAATGCGTCGGGGCCGATCAAACTCTTCTGTGACAACACTGGAGCTATTTCCCTTGCCAAGGAGCCCAGGTTTCACAAGAAGACTAGGCACATCAAGCGTCGCTTCAACTCCATCCGTGAAAATGTTCAAGATGGAGACATAGATATTTGCAAAGTACATACGGATCTGAATGTCGTAGATCCGTTGACTAAACCTCTCTCGCGAGCAAAACATGATCAACACCACAACTCTATGGGTGTTCGATTCATCACAATGTAACTAGATTATTGACTCTAGTGCAAGTGGGAGACTGTTGGAAATATGCCCTAGAGGCAATAATAAAAGTATTATTATTATATTTCCTTGTTCATGATAATTGTCTTTTATTCATGCTATAATTGTATTATCCGGAAATCGTAATACACGTGTGAATACATAGACCACAATACGTCCCTAGTAAGCCTCTAGTTGACTAGCTCGTTGGTCAACAGATAGTCATGGTTTCCTGACTATGGACATTAGATGTCGTTGACAACGGGATCACATCATTAGGAGAATGATGTGATGGACAAGACCCATTCCTAAGCATAGCACAAGATCGTGTAGTTCGTTTTGCTAGAGCTTTTCCAATGTCAAGTATCTCTTCCTTAGACCATGAGATCGTGTAACTCCCGGATACCGTAGGAGTGCTTTGGGTGTACCAAATGTCACAACGTAACTGGGTGACTATAAAGGTGCACTACAGGTATCTCCGAAAGTGTCTGTTGGGTTGACACGGATCGAGACTGGGATTTGTCACTCCGTATGACGGAGAGGTATCACTGGGCCCACTCGGTAGTGCATCATCATAATGAGCTCAAAGTGACCAAGTGTCTGGTCACGGGATCATGCATTATTGTACGAGTAAAGTGACTTGCCGGTAACGAGACTGAACGAGGTATTGGGATACCAACGATCGAGTCTCGGGCAAGTAACATACCGTCTGACAAAGGGAATAGTATACGGGGTTGCTTGAACCCTCGACATCGTGGTTCATCCGATGAGATCATCGAGGAGTATGTGGGAGCCAACATGGGTATCCAGATCCCGCTGTTGGTTATTGACCGGAGAGCCGTCTCGGTCATGTCTGCATGTCTGCCGAACCCGTAGGGTCTACACACTTAAGGTTCGGTGACGCTAGGGTCTACACACTTAAGGTTCGGTGACGCTATGAGTATGCAGCAAACCGAATGTTGTTCGGAGTCTCGGATGAGATCCCGGACGTCACGAGGAGCTCCGGAATGGTCCGGGGGTAAAGAAAACTATATAGGAAGTGCTATTTCAGCCATCGGGAAAGTTTCGGGGTCACCCGGTATTGTACCGGGACCACCGGAAGGGTCCCGGGGGTCCACCGGGTGGGGCCACCTATCCCGGAGGGCCCCGTGGGCTGAAGTGGGACGGGAACCAGCCCCTAGTGGGCTGGTGCGCCCCCCCTTGGGCCCCCCTGCGCCTAGGGTTGGAAACCCTAGGTGGGGGGCGCACCACTTGCCTTGGGGGGCACTCCACCCCCTTGGCCGCCGCCCCCCCTTGGGAGATTGATCTCCCAGGGCCGGCGCCCCCCCTGGGGGCCTATATAAAGGAGGGCAAGGGAGAGGGCAGCCGCACCCAAGTCTTGGCGCCTCCCTCCCCCTGCTACACCTCGTCCTCCTCCCGCAGCAGCTTGGCGAAGCGGAGTTCTGCTGCATCCACCACCACGCTGTCGTGCTGCTGGATCATCATCAACCTCTCCTTCCCCCTTGCTGGATCAAGACGGAGGAGACATCATGCTGACCATACGTGTGTTGAACGCGGAGGTGCCGTCCGTTCGGCGCCAGGATCTCCGGTGATAGGATCACGACGAGAACGACTACTTCAACCCCGTTCTTTTGAGCGCTTCCGCTCGCGATCTACAAAGTGGTATGTAGATGCATCTCCCCTTTCACTCGTTGCTTAGATGAACTCATAGATGGATCTTGGTGAAACCGTAGGAAATTTTTTATTTTCTGCAACGTTCCCCAACACGAACAACATTCGGTAACCACGTATATCTATTCCCTATAACCCTAGTGTCATCGAACCTTAAGTGTGTAGACCCTACGGGTTCAGGAACCTTGCAGACATGGCCGGGACGTTCTCCGGTCAATAACCAACAACGGGATCTGGATACCTATGTTGGCTCCCACATGTTCCATGATGATCTCATCAGATGAACCACGATGTTGAGGATTCAATCAATCCCGTATACAATTCCCTTTGTCTAGCGGTATAGTACTTGCCCGAGATTTGATCATCGGTATCCCGATACCTTGTTCAATCTCGTTACCAGCAAGTCTCTTTACTCGCTCTGTAACACATCATCCCGTGATCAACCCCTTGGTCACATTGTGCACATTATGATGATGTCCTACCTAGTGGGCCCAGAGATACCTCTCCGTCACACGGAGTGACAAATCCCAGTCTCGATTCGTGCCAACCCAACAGACACTATCAGAGATACCCATAGTGCACCTTTATAGCCACCCAGTTACGTTGTGACGTTTGGTACACCCAAAGAATTCCTACGGTATCCGGGAGTTGCACAATCTCATGGTCTAAGGAAATGATACTTGACATTTAGAAAAGCTTTAGCATACGAACTACACGATCTTTGTGCTAGGCTTAGGATTGGGTCTTTTCCATCACATCATTCTCCTAATGATGTGATCCCGTTATCAACGACATCCAATGTCCATGGTCAGGAAACCGTAACCATCTATTGATCAATGAGCTAGTCAACTAGAGGCTTACTAGGGACATGGAGTTGTCTATGTACCCAGACATGTATCTGAGTTTCCTATCAATACAATTATAGCATGGATAATAAACGATTATCATGAAGAAGGAAATATAATAATAATAACTAAT
Organism: Triticum dicoccoides; assembly: GCF_002162155.2. Classification (NCBI taxonomy): domain Eukaryota; kingdom Viridiplantae; phylum Streptophyta; class Magnoliopsida; order Poales; family Poaceae; genus Triticum; species Triticum dicoccoides. The sequence continues at coordinate 248,083,405 of NC_041389.1, forward strand.
TGATTATTTGCTTCTAGGGCATATTTCCAACAGTCTCCCACTTGCACTAGAGTCAATAATCTAGTTCACATCGCCATGTGATTAACACTCATAGGTCATATCGCCATGTGACCAACATCCAAAGAGTTTACTAGTGTCACTAACCTAGTTCACATCATCATGTGATTAAGACTCAATGAGTTCTGGGGTTTGATCATGTTTTGCTTGTGAGAGAGGTTTTAGTCAACGGGTCTGCAACATTCAGATCCGTATGTACTTCGCAAATCTCTAGGTCATATTGTAAATGCTGCTTCCACGCTCCACTTGGAGCTATTCCAAATGGTTGCTCCACTATACGTATCCGGTTTGCTACTTAGAGTCACTCGGATAGGTGTTAAAGTTTGCATCGACGTAACCCTTTACGCCGAACTCTTTATCACCTCCATAATCGAGAAACATGTCCTTATTTACTCCAAGGACAATTTTGACCGCTGTCCAATGATCCATTCCTGGATCATTCTTGTACCCCTTGACTGACTCATGGCAAGGCACACTTCCAGTGTGGTACACAACATAGCATACTATATAGCCTACGTCTGAAGCATAGGGGACAACCTTCGTCCTTTCTCTCTCTTCTGCCGTGGTCGAGCTTTAAGTCTTAACTTCATACCTTACAACTCAGGCAAGAACTCCTTCTTTGACTGATCCATCTTGAACACCTTCAAGATCATGTCAAGGTATGTGCTCATTTGAAAGTACCATTTAGCGGTTTTTGATCTATCCTCATAGATCTTGATGCTCAATGTTCAAGCAAATTAATCCAGGTTTTCTATTGAAAAACACCTTTCAAACAACCCTATATGCTTTCCAGAAATTCTACATAATTTCCGATCAACAATATGTCAACAACATATACTCATCAGAAATTCTATAGTGCTCCCACTCACTTCTTTGGAAATACAAGTTTCTCATAAACTTTGTATAAACCCAAAATCTTTGATCATCTTGTCAAAGCGCACATTCCAACTCCGAGATGCTTACTCCAGTCCTTAGAAGGATTGCTAGAGCTTTGCATGCTTGTTAGCGTCTTTCGGGATTGTCAAAACCTTCTGGTTGTATCACATACAACCTTTCCTCAAGAAAATTGTCGAGGAAACAATGCTTTTGACATCCTATCTGCAAGATTTCATAAATAATGTAGTAACTGCTAATCCAATTCCAATAGACTCTTAGCACCGCTACGAGCGAGAAAGCCTCACCGTAGTCAACTCCTTGAACTTGTCGGAAAACATCTTTAACGACAAGTCGAGCTTTCTTAATGGTGATACTTACCATCATTGTCCGTCTTCCTTTTAAAATCCATCTATACCCAATAGCCTTACGACCATCAAGTAGTTCTGCCAAAGTCTACACTTTGTTTTCATACATGGATCCTCTCTCGGATTTTATGGCCTCGAGCCATTTGTCGGAATCCGGGCCCACCATAGGTTCATTGTTGTCTAGCAACATGACCTCCAAGACAGGATTACGTACCACTCTGAAGTAGTATGTATCCTTGTCAGCCTACGAGTTTTGGTAGTGACTTGATCCGAAGTTTCATGATCAATATCATCAGCTTCCACTTCAATTGGTGTAGGCGCCACAGGAACAACTTCCTATGCCCTGCTACACACTAGTTGAAGTAACAGTTCAATAACCTCATCAAGTCTCCACCATCCTGTAATGCCCCAAGACCGACGCTCCAGATGCCTTCCATGTTTTGCATGACCGCCGTGTGTTTTATTTGTTTGTTGCATTCGTCATGTCATCTTTTGCATTGCATCGGCACTCGTTGCCGTCATTGTTTTTACAGCTTGCATCCGCTCGTAGTTGTCGCGTTTCCCCCTTGCCTTTGTTATCCCTTTCGAGACCAACCGTTCATTTTTTGTCCGGTTGTTTGAGCTTATCTGCACAACCACCACCCCCTCTTGCGCGCATCCGAAAAGTTAACATGACCCGCTCTCTGTCATCTATAAAATAAAGCTGTCCCATCCTCCATTCCCTGTCCGCCGCCGCCACTCTCTCCAAAATCCTCCTCGAATTCCACATCGATCCAACCACAGCCACCTTCCTCCTCCCCTCGATACATCCAATCCCGCATCCACCTCCTCGCTTCTCGTCTGCCTCAACCGGAGCAAGGCTCCCCTACTCATGGCGCCCGAGCACCCCAGCACCGGCAGCAGTCCACCCTACGTCCGGCCTCCCGCGCTGGACCTCATCCCCAACCTCGCAAGCCTCCTTGATCCTTTCCCAAGCAGGTCGTCGTCTCCTCGCGCCCCTTCTCCCCCTTTCTCAGGTTCTCCTCCTCTAACCATCTCTCTCTCTCTGCTGTTAATGAACCAGCGCCGGTCGCTGCCATCCCGTTCATCTTCCAGCGAGGCGAGGCACCAAGCTCCGCCGCAAGTCCCCTGCAACCGGCCGTTCGTCTCTGCTCGAGGAGCTCCAGCAACCGCGACCCAGCTTCGCCCTAGCGTCTCCGGCCGCCCCGGCCTCCTCCTCGCCGGATCTGGTGGATCCCGCCGCCCCGCCGTTCCTCCCTTGTCGCCGGAGCCCCGTCAGCCACCGCTACCTCGTTCGTCCTCGGGTTCGGGAGGACAACGCACCCTCCGCGCGTTGACCACTGGTCGCGCTCCTCCTGGGCATCACAAGCAGGCCGACCCAGCGCGCCCTGCCCCCCCCCTCTCCTCTGCCTATTGGGCCTTGGCCCATGGTGAGCCACCCAAAGCCCTCGCCCAGATCCAGATTCAGCCCAGTACACGTTTTTTTCCTACCTGCGAATTTGTCTAATTATCCCAGGATTTACATAATTGCAGAAAACCCCCTGTTGTTCATGCATATAATAACTCCTCAACCGTGCATCATATTAAAATGTTTTAAACATGTTAAATGCTTAGAATTTCATCTAGTTTAATAATTTTCCACTTTCATCCATGTTAAAATGTTTAAATGTGCTGTTTGAATTAATTTGCATAAATAGCATGTTCAAATGATTTATTTCATAACTAAATAACCGTAGCTCGGTTTCTAATAAACTTTATATGTAAATGGGGTGGAAAAATGCCTAGTTTAACATGGTGGACCTTATTTTCCTGTTTAACAACATTAAAATTGTGTTTAGGGCAGAATAGTACCAAAATTCATAATTTGCATATGGGGATTTTTCAGAATTGTTGTTTGTTGTTCCGGCCTCATTTAAACTTGCCTAGATAGGTAGTTTAATTATGCTTCACATCTTACCATGTTTAAAAACATTTAATATTGTTGGGTAGCTTAAACGAGATTAAACTCAATATGTCAATGTGGTGTTTTGTCAATATGCAACTCATTGCATATTGAGCTCCACTTAACTCGAAGTATTGTTTGTTGCACTTTGCCATGCCATGCCTCATTAAACTGGTCATGCATCATACTTGATTGTGCATCATGTCATGATTATGCTTGTGTGTTTACCATGTTGTTTGCTTCTTTCCGGTTTGCTTCTCTCATTAGGTTCGGTTTTGTTCCGGAGTTGTGAGGATTCGTTCGACTATGTTCGTCTGTCTTCTTCATGGACTCGTTCTTCTTCCTAGCGGGATTTCAGGCAAGATGACCGCTACCCTGGATCTCAGTACTATCATTGCTATGCTAGTTGCTTCGTTCTATGGCTATGTTGCGCTACCTATCATCTGTTCTTCAAGCCTCCCAGTTTGCCATGTCAGCCTCTAACCTTTTTCACCCTTCCTAGCAAACCGTTGTTTGGCTATGTTACCACTTTGCTCAACCCCTCTTATAGCATTGTTAGTTGCAGGTGAAGTTGAAGATTGCTCCATGATGGACAGGATTATGTTGGGATATCACAATATCTCTTATATTATTAATGCATCTATATATTTGGTAAAATGGTGGAAGGCTTGGCCTTATGCCTGGTGTTTTGTTCCACTCTTGCCGCCCTAGTTTCCGTCATACCGGTGTTATGTTCCCGGATTTTGCGTTCCTTACGCGGTTGGGTGATTTATGGGACCCCTTGACAGTTCGCTTTGAATAAAACTCCTCCAGCAAGGCCCAACCTTGGTTTTACCATTTGCCTCACCACCACCTATACCTTTCCCTTGGGTCGGCCAACCTGAGGGTCATCTTTATTTTAGCCCCCCCTGGGCCAGTGCTTCTCTAAGTGCTAGTTCGAACCGGGTAGACTGCGGGGCAACTTGAGGGTTGGTTTTACTCGTAGGCTGACCTATCCGGTGTTGCCCTGAGAACGAGATATGTGCAGCTCCTATCGGGATTGTCAGCGCATCGGGCGGCTTTGCTGGTCTTGTTTTACCATTGTCGAAATGTCTTGTAAACCGGGATTCCGAGACTGATCGGGTCTTCCTGGGAGAAGGTATATCCTTCGTTGATCGCGAGAGCTTATCATGGGCTAAGTTGGGACACCCCTGCAGGGTTTAAACTTTCGAAAGCCGTGCCCGTGGTAATGGGAAGATGGGAATTTGTTAATGTCTAGTTGTAGATAACTTGACACCAGATCCAAATTAAAACGCATCAACCACGTGTGTAGCCGTGATGGTCTCTTCTCGGCGGAGTCTGGGAAGTGAACACGGTTTTTGGGTTATGTTTGACGTAAGTAGGAGTTCAGGATCACCTCTTGATCATTGCTAGCTTCACGACCGTTCCTTTGCTTCTCTTCCCGCTCTTATTTGCGTATGTTAGCCACCATATATGCTTAGTCGTTGCGGCAACCTCACCACTTTACCCCTTCCTTTCCCATTAAGCTTTGCTAGTCTTGATACCCATGGTAATGGGATTGCTGAGTCCTCGTGGCTCACAGATTACTACAACAACAGTTGCAGGTACATGTTATGCGATGATCATGACGCGAGAGCGATGTTTGCTTGTTTTGGAGTTCTTCTTCTGCTTCTTCTTCGATCAGGGGATAGGTTCCAGGTCGGCAGCCTGGGCTAGCAGGGTGGATGTCGTTTGAGTTTCTATTTGTGTTTCATCCGTAGTCGGATGTTGCTCTTATGTAAGATGATGTTGTATCCGTGTGGCATTGTATGCCTCTTGTATGTATCCCCATCTATTATGTAATGTTGATGTAATGATATACACCTTGCAAAAGTGTTTCAATATGCGGGTCTATCCTTTGGTGGGACCTTCGAGTTCCTTTTGGATAGGGTCGCATATTGGGCGTGACAAGTTGGTATCAGAGCCTCGACCGACCATAGGAGCCCCCTTGATTGTTGGCCGTTGTTGAGTCTAGACAAAAATTATTTTGAGTCTCAGGATTATATATATCGGAGAGTAGGATTCTTTTTACTCCTCAGTCCCTTCGTCGCTCTGGTGAGGACTCTCGACGTAGATGTTTTGTCTTTCCTCTCCTCAAATTTCACTAATTTTTTTAGGATCACGCGGGTATCTTGGAATCGTTCCGATAGTCTTGTGACGAGAACATTGTTCTTGGTGCCTCCTGTCTTTTATGTGGCAGTGACCCGGGGAGTTGAGCTCCGAGGTGTTGTCGTCATAATTTTATCTTTGCAGTTCTGGAATACCTGAGTTTTGCCGACATCGAAAATCTCTTTTATGCAGTTGTTGGTGAGATAACCTCGACGCCACCCAGTACTGGGGAGTTCGGGAGTATTGACATAGCTCGTATAACGGATGCTTTTCGAAGGTTGAGGTACATGATTTCCGGAGTTTTGTTGGTTATGTGTTGACGGATGGATACAGCTGGATGTAGTGATTGTTAGTTTGGGTGAGATATATATTGCTTCCCCTGTATCCCCAACACCAGATTGCATAACCAGAAAGTTTCGGAAGTTTATAGGTGGGAATTCAAGTAGCTCCTAGAATATCTTTCCGACAAATGCATGATATGGGATTGGGTAAATCTCTATCATATGTTTGTTTCCGGCTTATTCTGCAAGCCAAATCCTTTGTTTTGTTTTATTTGTGGTATTCGAGTTGCTTCAAAGTCAAGTGTTGATTCCATACCTTTCAAGCAGTGTTCTCATATTTCTATGGGAGTACTAATCCTTCTTGATCACTGAGGTTGTCATGTCAACTCTTTTCCAACCGGTGTGCTTCTCTTCAAGTGGATCCGATCATTTTCAACATCCGCAATATCAATTCTAAGTTTTCTTCAATGGTATCCATTCCATCTGCCCCAAGTTGCCTTTGTTTTCCCGCCCTCCCACCCTTTTTCTTCAAGGACTAATATTTCTTAATCATGTACCCTTTTATTTGTGGGAAGTCTCTTCATTCTTTTCCTATCAATGTTCTTATCCGGTGATTTCCCATGAAGATGCTCAACAGATTCAAGTTCATCACCCTTCGTTGTTGTTTCTTCTCCGGTGGATCCAATTCAAGCTTTGTCGATCATATCTTTTCCTCGTTTCAAATGTTTTCTCATGCCGGTGTACCTCTTAATCATTCACTTCTTCCTATTCATTTGTTCTGTAGTGCTGAAGATATCTCACAAGACTTGTGTTTCCATTCTCAATCCATTCAAGATATTTCGAGGTCGTTATCTCATTCAAGCCATTTAATTCTACCGGTGCAATCTTTATTTCAAGCAATCCTTCAACGATGGTTCTTTCGAGTGGGCCCTAACCCACAGGTCTTTTCCCAGGATCTTACCTGACTCTTCTAATTTTCCCGGGGCCATTCCCAAATTCTTTTCGAAGTTTGACGTAAGAATGGATCTCATCAGTCAGATCTTTTCCAAGATCGATTTCAATTTATTTTTTAGTGTTGGCTCAACCTCTTTGTTTTTCATTCTCCTGGAGCATCTCAACAATTCATGGTGGTTCTCATCATCATTCTCAACATTTGAAGACCAAAGAAGGATTTCTCTTAAATCTTGGTCCATTCTCTTGAATATTCATGGTTCTAGCTTCATGCTATCCTCATAATTGTTTTGATTGTGACAATTCTTTTCTTACCATCCAGAGCATTTCATGAGTTGTTTCCATTTCTTTCCTCCGAAGGCCATCATGTCATAATTCTTCATTCTCAGTGTGTAGCTATCGTTCTCCAAATCTTACCGGTGAATCATTCAAATATCCTCTAATCAGTTCATGTTCTCTTCGTTCTCATGTATCTAAATCCCTTTAAGTATCTTCAATCGTTTTCAAATTCTTCCTGGTGAATTGTGCCTTTGCTACTTTCATTTTCAATTCTTACGGTGGTTCGTTCGAGATTCATCTTCCTTTGTTTCCGTATAATTTCATTCGTTCTTTCCAATCCTCCCGGTGAGTCGTCGAAGACTTCTTCAAGTTGGCGCTATATCTCTCTTCAATCCTTTCTACGAGAATAAGTAGTATGCCAAATCCATTGCTTGTCATCAATTTAATTTCATGAAGGATAAGCATACAATAAATCATATTCCTATTTCCTCGAGGTGATTCAATTCCTTTCTTCCGGAGATTGTTCAAGATGAAGTAATTCTCGGTTCTAGATGGTTCATCTTTTCTTTTCCGGAGTTCCAAGTTTTCCGCATTATCTCGTCGCAAGCTCCATCTAAATCATCGCAAGGCTCCACCTTTTGTTTTCAACTTCTCCTTTTCTTTTCATCCTTTTATTACCGAAGTTCTTCATAGAGGCTCTACATGGCGGTTCATCAAGAATTCTTTTCATTCTCCAATTGTTCTTCAAGATCTCTCTTGAAGTTATGATCCGCCAAGCTATACTCAAAATTAAACATGGTGCCCAACACATGTTTTTTCTGAGGAGTTCAAGTATTCTTCTTCTTGCATTTCGAAGTACAATTCTTTCTACCTTATCTTTTGAGGTGGTGTTATGTCACTCTTGACAATTTCCTTCATGTTTCATGATTCATATGTTGTCAAGAATGAGGTATTTTAAATCCATCATTTTCTCTTTGTTCAAGAGATCTTCTCGACCAATCAACTTCTTCGTTGGAGTTATCTTGTGTCAGATTTCACCTAAAGCTCTTCCTTAAGGGTTGTTGCTATTTGTGGTGATTATACATGACCCAAGCTTGCTCTTTATCCTCTTGGTGGAAGAAGTTTTCATCTCTTTGGTGCTCTCAATCAAATCAGTGGTTTCCATTAGTGGTCGGTTGTCACCTCATAGTCTTGAGATGTTTTCCATAAGCCCACAACAAGCTTATTCTTTTCGTTGTTGGTTTTGCAACAACTCCGTTGTAACCTTCTTGGAAGGGTGCTTTCCAAGCTCATTTGTCGCAGAAGTTGGCATTTTCTCCTACATTATGTTATTCCAATGATCTATCTTCTATTCTTTCTTCCGGAGGCATGGTGATGTTGCTCTCTTCACTCATCACCTCGAATTGTGAGGATCGTGTTCTTTTCATGCTTATCCATTTAGCCGGAGTGTTGTGTCATCTCTTCAAGTGCTTTTCATCTTATCAAGTTTTCCTTCTTCTTTCAGTCGGAGTGCTGCCCAAATTATATCAATCTTATTGCTTCTCTATCTAGTTTTAACCGGAGTGGTTTCAATATCTATCTTATCACTAAACCTCTTGGTTCTCGTCGTATCCCTTGTTCCTCTTTCCTAACGGAGTGTTTTCAACTTTGTTCATCTTCGTTGTTTTCTTTCTTTCTTTTTGCTCAACCTCTCAAGGTTCGTGTTTTCACTCGTTCGTCAAAGAAGCAACTCAGTTTTACCTCTTCTCTTCCTCTTCCGTTTCCCTCCGGTGCCATCCTAGATCTCGGGACGAGATCCTCTTGTAGTGGTGGAGTGTTGTAATGCCCCAAGACCGACGCTCCAGATGCCTTCCATGTTTTGCGTGACCGCCGTGTGTTTTATTTGTTTGTTGCATTCGTCATGTCATCTTTTGCATTGCATCGGCACTCGTTGCCGTCATTGTTTTTAAAGCTTGCATCCGCTCGTAGTTGCCGCGTTTCCCCCTTGCCTTTGTTATCCCTTTCGAGACCAACCGTTCATTTGTTGTCCGGCTGTTTGAGCTTATCTGCACAACCACCACCCCCTCTTGCGCGCATCCGAAAAGTTGTCCCGAACACGACCCGCTCTGACGTTACCATTGAGTCCGGATCATCCCCTAACATCTATAAAATATCTCCGTTTTCTTAATTGGACTTCCTAACCTATATTTTTCTCGACCGCCGATTTTGATCGGACGGACGGGGTTAACCCCTGCCCTAATTCCCTTACTATTTAAACTAGTCCCCAACCCTAAAACCTAGGAAGTTGTCCCATCCTCCATTCCCTGTCCGCCGCCGCCACTCTCTCCAAAATCCTCCTCGAATTCTACATCGAGCCAACCACAGCCACCTTCCTCCTCCCCTCGATCCATCCAATCCCGCATCCACCTCCTTGCTTCTCGTCTGCCTCGACCGGAGCAAGGCTCCCCTGCTCATGGCGCCCGAGCACCCCAGCACCGGCAGCAGTCCACCCTACGCCCGGCCTCCCGCGCTAGACCTCATCCCCAACCTCGCAAGCCTCCTTGATCCTTTCCCAAGCAGGTCGCCGTCTCCTCGCGCCCCTTCTCCCCCTTTCTCAGGTTCTCCTCCTCTAACCATCTCTCTCTCTCTGCTGTTAATGAACCAGCGTCGGTCGCCGCCATCCCGTTCATCTTCCAGCGAGGCGAGGCACCGAGCTCCGCCGCAAGTCCCCTGCAACCGGCCGTTCGTCTCTGCTCGAGGAGCTCCAGCAACCGCAACCCAGCTTTGCCCTAGCGTCTCCGGCCGCCCCGGCCTCCTCCTCGCCAGATTTGGTGGATCCCGCCGCCCCGCCGTTCCTCCCTTGTCACCGGAGCCCCGTCAGCCACCGCCGCCTCGTTCGTCCTCTGGTTCGGGAGGACGATGCACCCTCTGCGCGTTGACCCCTGGTCGCACTCCTCCTGGGCATCGCAAGCAGGCCGGCCCAGCGCGCCCTGCCGGCCTCCCCCTCTCCTCTACCTATTGGGCCCATGGTGAGCCAACCAAAGCCCTTGCCCAGATCCAGATTCAGCCCAGTGCACGTTTTTTTCCTGCCTGCGAATTTGTCTAATTATCCCAGGATTTACATAATTGCAGAAAACCCCCTGTTGTTCATGCATATAATAACTCCTCAACCGTGCATCATATTGAAATGTTTTAAACATGTTAAATGCTTAGAATTTCATCTATTTTAATAATTTGCCACTTTCATCCATGTTAAAATGTTTAAATATGTTGTTTGAATTAATTTGCATAAATAGCATGTTCAAATAATTTATTTCATAACTAAATAACCGTAGCTCGGTTTCTAATAAACTTTATATGTAAATGGGGTGGAAAAATGCCTAGTTTAACATGGTGGACCTTATTTTCCTGTTTAACAACATTAAAATTGTGTTTAGAGCAGAATAGTACCAAAATTCATAATTTGCATATGGGGATTTTTCCGGAATTGTTATTTGTTGTTCCAGCCTCATTTAAACTTGCCTAGATAGGTAGTTTAATTATGCTTCACATCTTACCATGTTTAACAACATTTAATATTGTTGGGTAGCTTGAACGAGATTAAACTCAATATGTCAATGTGGTGTTTTGTCAATATGCAACTCGTTGCATATTGAGCTCCACTTAACTCGAAGTATTGTTTGTTGCACTTTGCCATGTCATGCCTCATTAAACCGGTCATCCATCGTACTTGATTGTGTATCATGCCATGATTATGCTTGTGTGTTTACCATGTTGTTTGCTTCTTTCCGGTTTGCTTCTCTCGTTAGGTTTAGTTTCGTTCTGGAGTTGTGAGGATTCGTTCGACTACGTTCGTCTGTCTTCTTCATGGACTCGTTCTTCTTCCTAGCGGGATTTCAGGCAAGATGACCGCTACCCTGGATCTCACTACTATCGTTGCTATGCTAGTTGCTTTGTTCTATGGCTATGCTGCGCTACCTATCATCTGTTCTTGAAGCCTCCCAGTTTGCCATGTCAGCCTCTAACCTTTTTCACCCTTCCTAGCAAACTGTTGTTTGGCTATGTTACCGCTTTGCCCAGCCCCTCTTATAGCGTTGTTAGTTGCAGGTGAAGTTGAAGATTGCTCCATGATGGACATGATTATGTTGGGATATCACAATATCTCTTATATTATTAATGCATCTATATATTTGGTAAAATGGTGGAAGGCTTGGCCTTATGCCTGGTGTTTTGTTCCACTCTTGCCGCCCTAGTTTCCGTCATACCGGTGTTATGTTCCCGGATTTTGTGTTCCTTACGCGGTTGGGTGATTTATGGGACCCCCTTGACAGTTCGCTTTGAATAAAACTCCTCCAGCAAGGCCCAACCTTGGTTTTACCATTTGTCTCACCACCACCTATACCTTTCCCTTGGGTCGGCCAACCCGAGGGTCATCTTTATTTTAGCCCCCCCGGGCCAGTGCTTCTCTAAGTGCTGGTTCGAACTGGGCAGACTGCGAGGCCACCTCGGGGCAACTCGAGGGTTGGTTTTACTCGTAGGCTGACCTATCCGGTGTTGCCCTGAGAACGAGATATGTGCAGCTCCTATCGGGATTGTCGGCGCATCGGGTGGCTTTGCTGGTCTTGTTTTACCATTGTCGAAATGTCTTGTAAACCGGGATTCTGAGACTGATCGGGTTTTCCTGGGAGAAGGTATATCCTTCGTTGATCACGAGAGCTTATCATGGGCTAAGTTGGGACACCCCTGCAGGGTTTAAACTTTCGAAAGTCGTGCCCGCGGTTATGGGCAGATGGGAATTTGTTAATGTCCGGTTGTAGATAACTTGACACCAGATCCGAATTAAAATGCATCAACCGCGTGTGTAGCCGTGATGGTCTCTTCTCGGCGGAGCCCGAGATGTGAACACGGTTTTTGGGTTATGTTTGACGTAAGTAGGAGTTCAGGATCACCTCTTGATCATTGCTAGCTTCACGACCGTTCCTTTGCTTCTCTTCCCGCTCTTATTTGCGTATGTTAGCCACCATATATGCTTAGTCGCTGAGGCAACCTCACCACTTTACCCCTTCCTTTCCCTTTAAGCTTTGCTAGTCTTGATACCCATGGTAATGGGATTGCTGAGTCCTCGTGGCTCACAGATTACTACAACAACAGTTGCAGGTACAGGTTATGCGATGATCATGACGCGAGAGCGATGTTTGCTTGTTTTGGAGTTCTTCTTCTGCTTCTTCTTCGATCAGGGGATAGGTTCCAGGTCGGCAGCCTGGGCTAGCAGGGTGGATGTCGTTTGAGTTTCTGTTTGTGTTTCATCCGTAGTCGGATGTTGCTCTTATGTAAGATGATGTTGTATTCGTGTGGCATTGTATACCTCTTGTATGTATCCCCATCTATTATGTAATGTTGATGTAATGATATCCACCTTGCAAAAGCGTTTCAATATGCGGGTCTATCCTTTGGTGGGACCTTTGAGTTCCTTTTGGATAGGGTCGCATATTGGGCGTGACACATCCTCCCACTCAATTTTTGAGACAAACTTTTCCTCGAGAAAGGACCCGATTCAAGAAACAATCACTTTTGCTTCCGGATCTGAAATAGGAGGTATACCCAACTGTTTTTGGGTGTCCTATGAAGATGTATTTATCCGCTTTGGGTTCGAGCTTATCTGGCTGAAACCTTTTCACATAAGCGTCGCAGCCCCAAACTTTTAAGAAACGACAGCTTAGGTCTCTCTAAATCATAGTTCATACGATGTCATCTCAACAGAATTACGTGGTGCCCTATTTAAAGTGAATGTGGTTGTCTCTAATGCTTGACCCATGAACGATAGTGGTAATTCGATAAGAGACATCATGGTATGCACCATGTCCAATAGGGTGCAGCTATGATGTTCGGACACACCATCACACTATGGTGTTCCAGGCGGTGTTAGTTGTGAAACAATTTCCACAATGTCTCAGTTGTGTGCCAAACTCGCAACTCAGATATTCATCTCTATGATCATATCATAGACATTTTATCCTCTTGTCACGAAGATCTTCAACTTCACTCTGAAATTACTTGAACCTTTCAATAATTCAGACTTGTGTTTCATCAAGCAAATATACTCAACATCTACTCAAATCATCTGCGAAGTAAGAACCTAACGATATCCACTTCATGCCTCAGCACTCATTGGACTGCACACATCAAAATGTGTTACTTCCAACAAGTTGCTTTCTTGTTCTATCTTACTGAAAATGAGGCTTTTCAGTCATCTTGCCCATGTGGTATGATTTGCACGTCTCAAGTGATTCAAAAATAAGTGAGTCCAAACGATTCATCTGCATGGAGTTTCTTTATGCGTACATACCAATAGACATGGTTCGCATGTCTCAAACTTTTCAAAAAACGAGTGAGTCCAAAGATCCATCAACATGGAGCTTCTTCATACCAATATGACTTACATGGTAGTGCCATAAGTAGGTGGTACTATCATTACTATCTTATATCTTTTGGCATGAACATGTGTATCACTACGATCGAGATTTAATAAACCATTCATTTTAGGTGCAAGACCATTGAAGGTATTATTCAAATAAACAGAGTAACCATTATTCTCCTTAAATGAATAACTGTATTGTGATAGACATAATCCAATCATGTCTATGCTCAACGCAAACACCAATAACAATTATTTAGGTTTAACACCAATCTCGATGGTAGAGGGAGTGTGCGATGCTTGATCATATCAACCTTGGAAACACTTCCAACACATATCGTCAGCTCACCTTTAGTTAGTCTCCGTTTATTCCGTAGCTTTTATTTCGAGTTACTAACACTTAGCAACCGAACCGGTATCTAATACCCTGGTGCTACTAGGAGTACTAGTAAAGTACACATTAACATAATGTATATCCAATATACTTCAGTCGACCTTGCCTGCCTTCTTATCTACCAAGTATCTAGGGTGGTTCTGCTTTAGTGTCCGTTCCTCTCATTACAGAAGCACTTAGTCTCAGGTTTGGGTTCAACCTTGGGTTTTCACTAGAGCAACAACTGTTTTGCCATTTCATGAAGTATCCCTTCTTGCCCTTGCCCTTCTTGAAACTAGTGGTTTTACTAACCATCAACAATTGATGCTCCTACTTGACTTCTACTTTCACGGTGTCAAACATCGCGAATACTTCAAGGATCATCATATCTATCCCTGATATGTTATAGTTCATCACAAAGCTCTAGTAGCTTGGTGGCAATGACTTTGGAGAAACATCACTATCTCATCTGGAAGATTAACTCCCACTCGATTCAAGTGATTGTTGTACCAAGACAATCTGAGTACAAGCTCAACGATTGAGCTTTTCTCCCTTAGTTTGTAGGCCAAGAAGCTCGTTGGAGGTCTTATACCTCTGACGTGGGCACGAGCCTGAAATCCCAATTTCAGCCCTCTAAACCGTTTAACTGAACTATCACGTAGTTATCAAAACATGTATGTCAAATGTTCGCAACATCCACAGACGACGTTCGAGGTTCAGCACACCGAGCGGTGCATTAAGGACATAAGCCTTCTACGAAGCAACGAGGACAATCCTCAGTTTACGGACCCAGTCCGCATAATTGCTACTATCAACTTTCAACTAAATTTTCTCTAGGAACATATTTAAAACAGTAGAACTAAAGCGCGAGCTATGACATAATTTGCAAAAACCTTTTGACTATGTTCAAGATAATTAAGTTCATCTTATGAACTCCCACTCAGATAGACATCCCTCTAGTCATCTAAGTGATTACATGATCCGACTCAACTAGGCCGTGTCCGATCATCACGTGAGACGGACTAGTCATCATCGGTGAACATCTTCATGTTGATCGTATCTACCATACGACTCATGCTCGACCTTTCGGTCTCTTGTGTTCCGAGGCCATGTCTGTACATGCTAGGCTCGTCAAGTCAACCTAAGTGTTTCGCGTGTGTAAATCTGGCTTACACCCGTTGTATGTGAACGTTAGAATCTATCACACCCGATCATCACATGGTGCTTCGAAACAATGAACTTTCGCAACGGTGCACAGTTAGGGGGAACACTTTCTTGAAATTTTTAATGAGGGATCATCTTATTTAATACCGTCATTCTAAGCAAATAAGATGCATAAACATGATAAACATCATAGGCAATCAAATAGTGACATGATATAGCCAATATCATTTTGCTCCTTTTGATCTCGATCTTCGGGGCTCCATGATCATCATCGTCACCGGCATGACACCATGATCTCCATCATCATGATCTCCATCATCGTGTCTCCATGAAGTTGTCTCGCCAACTATTACTTCTACTACTATGGCTAACGTTTTAGCAATAAAGTAAAGTAATTACATGGTGTTGAATCATTGACACGCAGGTCATACAATAATTAAGACAACTCCTATGGCTCCTGCCAGTTGTCATACTCATAGACATGCAAGTCGTGATTCCTATTACAAGAACATGATCTCATACATCACATATATATCATTCATCACAACTTTTGGCTATATCACGTCACAAGGCACATGCTGCAAAAACAAGTTAGACGTCCTCTAATTGTTGTTGCATGTTTTTTACGTGGCTGCAATAGGGTTCTAGCAAGAACGTTTTCTTACCTACGTAAAAGCCACAACATGATATGTCAATTGCTATTTTCCCTTCATAAGGACCCTTTTCATCGAATCCAATCCGACTAAAGAGGGAGAGACTGGCAACGGCTAGCCACCTTATGCAACAAGTGCATGTCAGTCGGTGGAACCTGTCTCACGTAAGAGTACGTGTAAGGTCGGTCCGGGCCGCTTCATCCCACAATACCGTCGAAACAAGATTGGACTAGTAACAGTAAGCATATTGAACAAAATCAACGCCCACAACTACTTTGTGTTCTACTCGTGCATAGAATCTACGCAATAAACCTGGCTCTGATACCACTGTTGGGGAACGTAGCAGAAATTCAAAATTTTCCTACGAGTCACCAAGATCTATCTATGGAGAGACTAGAAACGAGAGAGAGGAGAGTACATCTACATACCCTTGTAGATCGCTAAGCGGAAGCATTCAAGAGAACGGGGTTGAGGGAGTCGTACTCGTTGTGATCCAAATCACCGAAGATCCTAGTGCCGAACGGACGGCACCTCCGCGTTCAACACACGTGCAGCTCGGTGACGTCTCCCACACCTTGATCCAGCAAGGAGAGAGGGAGAGGTTGGGGAAGACTCCGTCCAGCGGCAGCACAACAGCGTGGTGGTGGTGGAGGAGCGTGGCACTCCAGCAGGGCTTCGCCAAGCACCGCAAGAGACGAGGAGGGAGAGAGGTAGGGCTGCGCCAAGGAGAGGAAAAACTCATGTGTTTGCAGCGCACAATACCTCAAGTATATATAGGGGAAGGGGAAGGGCTGCGCCCCCATCTAGGGTTCCCTCCCTAGGGGTGGCGGCAGCCCCAAAACCCATCTAGGGTGCGACCAAGGGGGGGAGAGGGGAAACTTGCCCCCCAAGCAAGGTGGAGGCGCCCCCTCCCCAAACCCTAGGCTCCTTGGGCCCTGGTGGGGGGAGCACCAGCCCACCTGGGGCTGGTCCCCTCCCACACTTGGCCCATGCAGCCCTCTGGGGCCGGTGGCCCCACCTGGTGGACCCCCGGGACCCTCCCGGTGGTCCCGGTATGTTACCGATAGCACCCAAAACTTTTCCGGTGACCAAAATAGGACTTCCCATATATAAATATTTACCTCCAGACCATTCCAGAACTCCTCGTGACGTCCGAGATCTCATCCGGGACTCCGTACAACATTCGGTAACCACATATATCTATTCCCTATAACCCTAGCGTCATCGAACCTTAAGTGTGTAGACCCTACGGGTTCGGGAACCATGCAGACATGACCGAGATGTTCTCCGGTCAATAACCAACAGCGGGATCTGGATACCCATGTTGTCTCCCACATGTTCCACGATGATCTCATAGGATGAACCATGATGTCGAGGATTCAATCAATCCCGTATACCATTCCCTTTGTCTAGCGGTATAGTACTTGCCCGAGATTCGATCGTCGGTATCCCGATACCTTGTTCAATCTCGTTACCGGCAAGTCTCTTTACTCATTCCGTAACACATCATCCCGTGATCAACCCCTTGGTCACATTGTGCACATTATGATGATGTCCTACCGAGTGGGCCCAGAGATACCTCTCCGTCACACGGAGTGACAAATCCCGGTCTCGATTCGTGCCAACCCAACAGACACTTTCGGAGATACCCGTAGTGCACCTTTATAGCCACCCAGTTACGTTTTGACGTTTGGTACACCCAAAGTATTCCTACGGTATTCGAGAGTTGCACAATCTCATGGTCTAAGGAAATGATACTTGACATTTAGAAAAGCTTTAGCATACGAACTACACGATCTTTGTGCTAGGCTTAGGATTGGGTCTTGTCCATCACATCATTCTCCTAATGATGTGATCCCGTTATCAACGACATCCAATGTCCATGGTCAGGAAACCGTAACCATCTATTAATCAACGAGCTAGTCAACTAGAGGCTTACTAGGGACATGGTGTTGTCTATGTACCCACACATGTATCTGAGTTTCCTATCAATACAATTATAGCATGGATAATAAACGATTATCATGAACAAGGAAATATAGTAATAATAACTAATTTATTATTGCCTCTAGGGCATATTTCCAACACTTACTTTGGCCTATGGCTGAGGACCTTCAATGTGAAGCCAAAGGTGGTGAGCGGTCAACAAGCAGAGTGCGGAGGCGCCATGATGGGTAAGATGCCCAATGTCACCTGGCCCGAAGGCTCCTTTGTGGAGACTGTCAAAGGGTGGCAGTCGGGGTGGTTCTACATCACAGAGCCACGCGGCACCAACTGGGCAGCGGCTCCCGCATTCCGGTCCGGAGTCCCGATGTGGCTTACCTCCTGGCAAGAGAAAGGCCTGACCTGGTCTTCCCCGGACGAGCTGATAGGGCTCCAGACGGTCGTCCAGAACATGATAAACAAGAGAATCAAGCTCGTCAACGTGATCCAGGTGATGCTTGTTCGCCGGATCCTTCCGTGCCAACGCCGGACTTGCCATCTATGGGAGTTCGATCCGGCCAAGCACCAGACCCTACTAGAGCTCTTCGGCACGACACACGAAGATATCTGGAAGGTGCTCTTCAAGGCCAACGAGGCGCCGCTGCCCACGACCGAGGATCGCGGGTATGACTTGACGCACCCTGCTAGTCCAGTAAGTTCTTTCATGCTTTCAAGATATACTCTTTACTTGCATACTCGAGGAAGGCATCTAAGCCTCCCCATTAATTTTTTCAGGCCTGGACAGAGATGGCGGAGCGGATTAAATATCTGGCCCCGCTGCCCGAAGACCCAGAAGTTCCGCTTCTGACGAAGATGCTGGTTCCGGCGCCTTATCAGGTGCCGGAGAAGAAGGCCAATGGGACCAGAGGTGGTCTCCGTCGCAAGGGCACTTCGGACGCGACGTCCGAAGACGCCGAGACTCACTTCTCCGACGCTGTAGATGATGATGAGGAGGAGGAGGAAGAAGAAGAAAGTCGTCCCCCCCTGCAGGGGGAAAAAAGAAGAGGCTGTCCTCCACACATCTGGAGGCCGAGGCGTCCAAGAAGGGGAAAGCTTCCCTTCCGGACAACTCCGCAGCAGCCACGGACATCAGCTGGGAGTGGGAGCCCAGGGACAAGCCCCTGACCAAATCGTAAGTATCCGGACACGTTCATATATCCGGCCTCTTTACTTCATCGTTTTAATGTGCTGAATTATGCATTTGAAGTCCGGCTCGGTCCAACCTCGAGCAATCCTTATCTTCGGATCCTGGGCCCGGGAGAGATTCAGGAGGCCCTCAGGGAAGCGCCGGAGGGTGAGGCCTCGGCTGTCGGACACATGGGGAAGCAAACCCCCATGGATACTGGCGATGGGGGCCGTATCCAGTTCGGCCCCCAACTGAATACAGTTCTGGAGACGTATACGGCTCCGGAATCAGGACAGCCGTCTCTTTCAAAAGAAGGCGGTGTGCCTATTCCGCCGGTGGCCTCTATCCATCCAGAGGCACCGGACAATTTGCTGGAAGCGCTGCAAGGCGCTTCCATTGTGGACGAACACCATACCCTTATGGGTACAGTGATTGAGAGGATCCAGTCCGTGAAAAGCGGACTGAACAAAGCGTGCGTGAGCCTTCTAACAGGCTTTGAGGTAAGAAACACATCTATAAAAAGAATGCCAAAGTATAGATAGTAGCCCCTGATACTCTGTCCAGTGTTCAGAAAGAAAAGCCAAACAGAGGATCAAATAATTTGCGCAGGAGTCTAACTTAATATGTCTATGTGAATAAGCAGGCATCGCTGCTGGCTGCGACCTCGCATACTGCGGAAGTCTCCGGACTAAAGCAAAGTCTGGGGCGGCCCGAGGAGGAGCTCGGACGTGTAAAGAAGCAGTTGGAGGACAGTCAAGGTATGTGGTAACCTTGTATATATTCAGGAAGAATGAATGGTTCATGCTGACTAAAGTGCCATGATTCTTTATTAGGGGCAACGACCGAAGTAGAGGCCCTCAAGAAGGCGCTGGCCGAGGCCGAGGACAAAGCAGTCAAGGAACAGGCCGTACGCAAAAAGCATGAGGCACGGGTCAATGAGGTCCAGCAAGAGCTCTAGGACGCCGTCAAGAAGTGCGAGTCCTTGGAGCGCGACTTTAAGGATCAAGAGTCTGAACTTGCCAAGGCCCGCCAGAGCACACATGATGCCTGAGCCGAAGCCCAGGGCGCCCTCCAGGAAATCCAGGCAGCCAAGAAAATCGCGGCGGGTAAGGCTTTTATTATGCAGAGCAGATATGTGAAGGAAAGGCTCCTCTTATTGACCCAGATTTGGAGTTCTCCAGGGGCATTTGCGGATCTGCCGTGCAGCGTGTCAGATGCTGTGGAATTCTACCGAGCCAAAGAGGGGAACTCTACGGAGAAGCTGTTTTGGTCGCAACACCTTGCGCCAGAACATCCGGTGCCCTTTAGCGATCAGCTGAAACAGCTGGTCGAGCTGCATAGGGCGGCCGAACTAGCCATGAAGGATTTAATAATCCGGCTGTGGCCTGCCGAAGCCATTCCTAGCAACTACTTCAGACTCGTGAAGCGGCTTGTCAGTGCCTGCCCTCGGGTTGATGCCATCAAGCGGTCGGTCTGTATCGAAGGCGCGCAAATAGCCTTTGCCTGCGCCAAGATGCACTGGGCAAAGATGGACGCCACGAAGCTGATGACCGAGGGATAGCCCGTGGGCAAGGAGCACCGCACACCCGAACTGTATTTTGACAGTGTCCTGGAGGGATCCCGCATTGTAGCGGAGCAGTGTGCAAAGGATGTTATATTTCCGTGAATGCATTCACGTTATCCTTTCATGTATTATGAAACAAGATCGTTATGTAATATGATGCTTGTTATTTAAAATTTTACCTCATGTGCGGCCGTATTGTGAAATCTGAGAGTTGGCCAGTCGTCGGCTTGTGCCCCCACGTAGATAGTACAGGGGTGTTCGGGATAAATCTAAACACTATTTACTCCAGAGTTTGGTCCTTAAAGGCGGTGTTTAGCGCAACGAACAAGGCAATCCGACTATACGGCTTTATCACCCTCACTTAGCCATAGGAGTTTGACAACAAAAAATTTAGGCGCAGCCCCTAGTGTTTGGAAGTCCGAACTTGCGATGCTGTAAACACCTGATCGGATAAAAAACCAATTCCTTGCATAATGCGGAAAAAATCCCTAAAGATTTGAGACCTCTCGAACAGCTGACCGGCTCTTGCCTCATCATGACAGTTAGTTTTCGGCTTTCTCTACTGAGGTGCTCATCCGGATGAACCAGGACACAATCGCAGTAGTTCTCCCTTTACTACCCTAGCCGATATAGTGGAACGTAAGGTAGTAAGCACATGAGCCGGGCAACCCAACAATTGACCAAAGACATGATTCAGAGCCGATGCATATAATGCTATAAGTTCGGGGTGCCGAACAGTACTATGAAAAAAGTGTTCGGACTTTGTTGCCGTATTATGGAGCATAATGAAGCCCCTGGCGAATTAAGATGTACCATAGTGTATGGGTGCGATTTGATAAGAATACCAAGACAAGGAAAAAAATTAAATAATAGGCTAATGCTGCAAAAATTGAGCCGCAGACTATTTTTCATTATGGTTTGATTAATACGACGCGTATTTTGTACAAGTAATGCGATAAGCACCAGGGCTGTTTAACATGCCCCAACCAAGGGAGAGCTGCGTGCAGGTCCTCAAGACATGTATAATGATTATTTAAAGAAACCACCTAGAAATTTCGTCGTGCGTTGATGCTTCTTGCCGTCTTGGTGTATTCGTCCCTCTATAGGTCCGTCGATCAGGTCACCAGGAACTACTTGAGAAAGAAAAGAGACCTGAAAAGAAAAAGGAAAAGTAAAAGTATGCGGATCCTGGAGCGGTTGAGCCGTATTATGGACTGTGATCTAGTTGTGCCTCCGTCTATGCCCATGGTATTTTGAGTGCGTAGTTATGTACGCGCGACACGAGTGTCGTTGCTTGGTCGGGACTGGGACGGAGGCCAAATTGCTAGTCGAGCTCTGGACGAGCTGTACTGTCCCGCTGCAGAGTAATTCAGACTCGCTTGACGGTGTCCGGGAGCTTGGCTGCCAAATTGAGGTTCTTCCTAAAAAGGCTGCTCTATACTTCTGCTGTAAGGGCGGCGGTGTGCTGCATAGTGTGGAGGGAGTGTTTTGTGTTTCCATTGACTATTATAACACCGCGTGGTCCGAGCATCTTGAGCTTGAGATAGGCATAGTGTGGCACCACATTGAATCGAGCGAATGCGGTTCGTCCGAGAAGTGTGCGATAGCCACTGCAGAATGGGACTATATCGGAGATCAATTCTTCGCTTCGGAAATTATCCAGAGATCCGAAGACCACTTCCAGTGTGATTGAGCCCGTACAGCAGGCCTCTACACCTGGTATGACACCTTTAAAGGTGGTTTTGGTGGGTTTGATCCTTCAAGGATCAATACCCATTTTGCACACATTATCTTGATAAAGCAGGTTCAGGCTGCTACCACCATCCATGAGGACTCGCGTCAAATGGAACCCATCAATAATTGGATCAAGGACCAGTGCGGCTAAACCGCCATGACGGATACTGGTCGGATGATCCCTGCGATCAAAGGTGATCGGGTAGGATGACCATGGATTGAACTTTGAGGCGACTGGCTCTATCGCGTAGACGTCCCCGAGTGCCCGCTTGCGCTCCCTCTTGGCGATATGGGTAGCATATATCATGTTCACCGTTTTGACTTGAGGGGGAAACTTGTTCTGTCCCCCTGTATTCGGTGGCCGGGGCTCCTCATCATCGTCCTTGCTTTGGGACCCCTTCTCCTTGTTTTCGGCATTTAACTTGTCGACCTGTTTGAAGACCCAAAACTCTCTGTTGATATGATTGGCTGGTTTACCAGGGGTGCCGTGGATTTGACATGGATGATCGAGTATGCTGTCTAAACTGGACGGGCCCGGGTTGTTTATTTTGTATGGCTTCTTCCGCTGACCGGACTTGGAGCCACTAAATCCGGCGTTGACCGCTGTGTCTTCAGTGTTGTCACCGTTGTTTCGACACTTGTGTCTGTTGCGTCAGGGCTTGCCGTTGCTGTTTCTGTCTTCAGAAATTCCAGGTTCGCTTGTGTTGTTATTGCTACGGGCTAGCCAGCTATCTTCGCTCGCACAAAAGCGGGTCATGAGTGTCGTGAGGGCTGCCATGGTCTTCGAATTTTCTTGGCTGAGGTGTCGGGTGAGCCATTCGTCCCGGATGCTATGCTTAAAGTCCGCTAGGGCTTCAGCATCCGGACAGTCGACGATCTGGTTCTTTTTAGTTAAGAACCTAGTCCAGGACTTTCTGGCTGACTCTCCGGGTTGTTGAATTATGTGACTTAAGTCATCGGCACCCGGAGGTTGGACATATGTGCCTTGAAAGTTGTCGAGGAAGGCATCCTCCAAGTCCTCTCAGCTGCCAATGGAGTATTCGGGCAGGCTATTCAACCAGTACCTGGCTGGTCCCTTGAGTTTAAGCGGGAGGTATTTGATGGCGTGAAGATCATCACCGCGGGCCATATGAATGTGGAGAAGGAAATCCTCAATCCATACTGCGGGGTCTGTTGTGCCATCGTATGATTCGATGTTCACGGGTTTAAACCCTTCTGGGAATTCATGTTCCATTACTTCATCAGTGAAGCAAAGGGGGTGTGCGGCGCCTCTATATCGAGCCAAGTCGTGACGTAGCTCGGATGGAGTTCGTCTACGGTTTTCGACCCGGACGTGGTTATGTTTGTCACGTCCAGCCGGATGGCCATCGTCGTGCATTGGGGCACGCCCCCGTGATCCATAGATTGATCTGGTCTGACTTGCTCTGTTTTCCAGGTCGTGCCGCAGGTCATATGTGCATCCCCGAGCTGTTTGTTGCCAAGTTTTACAAAGAAAGGAATCTACATATTCGAGGGAGTCCTGGATTAAGGGGTCCTCGGACAACCGGACTATATACATGGGCCGGACTATTGGGCTATGAAGATACAAGATAGATGATTTCTTCCCGTGTCTGGATGGGACTCACCTGGGCGTGGAAGGCAAGCTTGGCGATTCGGATATGTAGATTCCTTTCTCTGTAACCGACTTTGTGTAACCCTAGTTTCCTCTGGTGTCTATATAAACCAGAGGGTTTAGTCCATAGGGCACAATCATAATCCCATAGGCTAGACTTCTAGGGTTTAGCCATATCGATCTCGAGGTAGATCAACTCTTGTAATACTCATATTCATCAAGATCAATCAAGCAGGAAGTAGGGTGTTACCTCCATAAAGAGGGCCTGAACCTGGGTAAACATCGTGTCCCCCGTCTCCTGTTACCATCAACCTTAGACGCACAGTTCGGGACCTCCTACCCGAGATCCGCCAGTTTTGACACCGACAGGACCCATCCATGGACAACTTTCGGGGTGGAGGTCATCCAACCACATGCTCCAAATGTTCGGCCCATTTCAAACAGGTCATTCACGAAAAAATCATGTTAACAAGACAATATTTGATAAATATCGATGCATTGCAACCAAAAGCCAAAATTTAACAAAGTTATAACTAAACTCAACAAAAATCAAACTAATCCTCAACTAAACTAGGCGAGTTATGAGACAGTGACCCCGTAGGCATGTCCTCAAAATCCATTGATACCTCCGTCGTCGTCTGCAACCGTCGGCCTTCCACTAGCAAAGGGCTCGCCATTCATCGCGGCATCCCGGGTCTGTAGGCACTACGCGCTCGAGACGAAGCCGCTTGACTGCCTCCACATCCCGTTGGCGTAGCCGCTTGACCGCCTCCGCCTGGCGGTTCCGGACGACCGTGGTCTCTCGTTGGCGCCGCCTGCTGTTGCCTTGCAGCTGGGCCAAGTGCTCGGACTACGCCAAACCCGCTTTGAGGATCTAGTCATTGATCCGGCGCCGATGGTGGGAGGTAGTGTGCACTTTGTACCTGGACCGACTAATGACCCATGCCTCCGCAAGCACCCTGTCCGCGTGCGAAATTAGTCTTCACGAACGCCTCCCAACGCGTCACATTGCGCCGACGGTGGGAGGCAGTGTGCACGGTGGTCCTGGACCGACTAATGGCCCATGCCTCCACAAACACCCTGTCCGCGACATTAGTTTTCACAAACGGCTCCCGACGCGTCACATTGCATGCTGTCGGTGCTCTGCCTCAGAGAGGCATTGGTTGAAGACTCTCAGTGAGGAGGACGAGCGACCGCCATCGAGATAGCAGCCGAGACGCACACGTACCATGGATGTCATTGGGGAGGACGACTCCTCCTTCTTTATGACGAGCGGGCGCCATTGGCTCTCGGACCGTAGTCGATGATCGACCGCGCAAGCACCATCTCGATCTACCACGCAAACTCATTGTCTACGGCGACCTCGGTGAGGAGGGAGGGCTTTTGCTCCTCGTCTTCTCTTCCGTCCGGCTTTACGTCGCACGGAGCCGTCGACTCTAGGATTCAGAGCTCCTAGTGGATCTAGAGGGGCGCAAGGAGAACCACGTCGAGGCGTCAGATTTGCCCATCATCGTGGCCGGTGCTAGAGGCGTGCATGTTTGAAAGAGGGGAGTGGAGGAGAAGTGGCGGTGCCATGGTAGGGCTTGCGTCGACGAGTGACTGACTTAAATAGCCATGGCAAACTGACCGGCCGCTTCAGTGTCGACAACAACCAAACTAGGCTTCTCAGTCGCCGTGTTGGTGTAATTGCCGCGACAGTTAGCCATCCAGTAATCTTCGGTCTGATCAACATGAATGCTTGTAGACACCCGTCATGCCGCGTCCGCCCTGAGCAGCATGAAAGCGGGCGAAGAGTTTTGGAGCAGACGCTTCGACGAGGGTTTAAGGTGGATTCGCATTGTCGATCGTGGCAAACGTCTGAATTACCCCAAACCTTCCCTAATTTGGTTTTGGTTTGTTGGAATTTTGGACATTTGAATAAGTTTGGATGATTTTAACCACCATTGGTTGGCAAAAAATGTGCAGGCCGTTCGATCTGCATTAGAGTTGCCTTTAGTCGCCTACTAGCCCATGCGCACAAACCATGCGGCATAGCATCTATATTTGGAATTGGTAAATCGGGTCCACAAAACATCTACTGACGCGCCCGTCCATGACCAGGGGTAGCGCCGAATGGCCCCTCAAGTGTCCTACGGTACAACCACACCTATCATATCAAAATCTCAAATACACAAAAATCTATGCACGTCGCTCATACACATAAATATCACACGTAAATAACATTTGCTTGTAGTAAAAACACATATTTCAAACATTTTTTGAAGTGCAGAATTCAAACATTAGACTCATTGGTTTTCATTATGGGTCCACATATGCTCCACAAGATCGTTGAGTAGTTGTATGTCCACGTGTTGATCTCAAAGATTCGACTGCATCTCCAAAAAAATCATAATATGCTCTGCATCTTGTCCCAAGATGTGTACTTATACCCCGGGCTTCTCAAAATCATGGGTTCGAGATGCCCCTTCACCCTTGTCCCCGACATTTATTTTGTGCAAAATGACACAACATGTCATCAGCTGCCCCAAAGTCTTCGATTCCCACGTCATTGCAGCCCCACGAACAATACCCCAACGAGTTTAGAGCACTCTGAATGCCATCTCCACATCCTTCCTAATTGCTTCTTGCATTGTTATAAAGTGGCTTTGTTTGTTGCCATGGGAATCGGATATGGTCTTCACGAACGCCGCCCACTGAGGATAGGTATCATTAGCAAGGCAGTACCCCATGTTGTAGATGTGCCCGTTGACGATGTAGTTGCACAGTAGTGCTTCCCCATCACAAAGTCTCTTGAAGAACAACGATCACTGGAGCACATTGATGTCGTTGTGAGAATCAGGCATGCCAAAGAAAAGCATGTCAAATCCACAAGTCCATTGATGCCACTACTTCTAGTATGATGCTCACCTCTTTCATGTGACTTTAGTACATCCCGCACAAACCTTTGGAGGCAGTTCTTCCATTTCCAATGCATACAATCAACTGAACTGAGTGTACTAGGAACACCTCTTGCCGCTCCAATAGCCATTAATCTTTTTATATCTTGCACAATTCATTCTCTCAGATACTTCGCTCCAAACACTTTCACTGTGGCACGCACAAATCTCAAAGTGGTATCAAGGTATGTGCTCTCCCCCATCTGGACCATCTCACCAACAAGATCAACGATGGTACCTAAAGCAAGCATCATCTGTGCAGCCATGCATTTCCGCAAAGGAGGGAACGAGAGTTGTCTACAACAATCCCTCTTGAGCCTAAAGTAGGGATCATGTGCCTCCACTCCCTCCACCACGCGCAACAATAAGGGTCTGCGCCAACGGCGAACCTACATGTAAGCTTTGGGGCTAGCCGACCCCATAGCTTTTTTGGGAAAACAACCTAGAACTATTGTTCATCGTGGAGAAAAAACTCAAAAAAATTCCATTGACCCCACAAATTTTTTAGGCTGGCATTGCCACCGGTCCGCGCATACGGAAGCGTCGACGAAAAAAATGAATAAGGGTATGTGCAGTCGCGCACTAGCAACCCTATCCCGGCTCAAAACTCTCCCTTTGATCGAACCCTTGAACTTCGGAATGTGATCCCATCCGACCAACCCTCTGAATCCATCATTTTGCCTACAAAAGAATCCAAAAAAATAGATCAGACATTTTGTCGAACACATAGAGAGCAAGGTGTAATCTAAGAAGAGGCGGACGTACCGCAACGACGAGACTTCCAGGGTGGAGTTTTCTGGTGATGTTGGCAATTCTGAGGGGTCAGGACGACGTCAGGGCAGGGGCTAGGGGAGGGCCGATGCGGACGAGTGAGAAGAGAGAAGAGGAAAAGGGCTGGACCGCTAGGTCGTGGGGAGGGGTTTGATGAAAATTGTGGTAGGTCTTGTGTGTCGGATCCGACGTGGCGGACGCACCTGGTCCTATCTGGTCCTCCTCATATCCATCTCATATATTTGTTGGATATGGGGTGCTGGTTAGCCCGAACGTACATGGCCGATTTGATAAGAGTTGGGTCACGATTTTTCTGACCGGTCACCAGTCGATCGGGTCATCCGTCCTAAGATATAGAAGGCATTTAAGGAGCCCGACTATTAAATATGGGAATAATTTGTAAGCCAAACCAAACCCAGGCCAACCCATACATGTATAAGTCCAACAATCAAAACAAATCAATCCAAACCAAACAGAACTGCTGGTGTTTTCAAGCCAAACCAAACCAGTCCATTCCCTAGAATCGGTTCGAGCCCAAAGTTTGAAAATGTGGACATGTGCACATACATAGCTCTTGATGCATGCACTGAACACTCTTATCATCAATGAATGCTCAGTACGAATTGTAGAAGAATTCCATTAAGTGTTGCATGCATACAAATAAATTCAAAAGCTGCAACTCATCTATTATAAAATATCACTCATGCAAGCAAGAATAGAATGATAATTTGATGATACTTTCTATGCCATAAAAGGACATCAATGGTTCTCTGCCATAAAAGGATATCAACTATTCCAGCGTGATTCAACATTCGAAGTTGGAGAATGACCAAAAGAACACTGATTTTCATTACAAAGCAACCAAATAAGGACCAAACACTAGCTTTACATAACAAGTAAAGAGGGTAGCCTAGTTTACTCCAGGCTCCAACATCAGCTCCATTGTTAAGTTGCTCCTTTTTCTTTGACAACACAACATAGATGGACTAAGCGACTGATAGGAGCTCATATTGGATCAACATGTCCCATCAGATTACACAATACATGTACTGTAGAATACAAATTTCGGGATACAAACAGTTCAAAGTATAAGAAAGGAATGGACAAAAGGGCGGCGTCTCACTCTCACCCGCCGAGACGAGTGGGGTTCAGAGAGAGAGAGAGAGAGAGAGAGGAGAAAGAGGGTGGGATAGAAGGGTGAGGATGCACTGACCTGCCGAGCTCCAGCTAGCGGCAACGACAACAGTAACTGGCTAGCCCTAACCGTAGCGGCGAGCGGAGGCCAATCTCCAGCCAAGGAAGGGGAAGACGGCGATCCACGGGCCGGATGGTGTCAAAGGTAGGGGAGGTGGCAACCAAACTCTAGCCAAGGAAGGGGAATACATCGGTCCACCGGCTGGAGCAGGATGGTGTCAGATGAAGGGGAAGGCGGCGACCAAGCTCCAGTCAGTAGCAATGACAGCGACATCGAAAGGTCCCTAACCTTAGCAGTGGGCGGCGGCCGGCGACCGTAGAGGTGCTCCTCATCTAGGTCGTCTGCCCGTGTCGATTTGGTTTTAGGTTATGGGTTGAAATGGTCCGAGGCCATTCGTTTCCTGCCTAGACCAAACAAACTCAGTCCAACTTTTGTTTTTTGAGAAATCTCGCCGACTTTATTGATTCGAAATAATGTTCATAGATACAGGAATTGGGTCATTAGAATTACACAACCAAACACATTGTGCGACTCCTAAATTACAAGCATTTTTGAGTAGATTGTGAGCTTCAAGTCCAACAATAATTAAAGCCCATACCAAACCAAACTAGTTTAGACACTTAACCCATTTCATCTAATCCAAAAGCCGCCCAATATACATAGTTTGAGTCCACACCATTCCCAGGTTTACCGGCCCGTACTGTGACGCTGGGCCATGGCAAGGACGCAGTCATGGAGCCACCTGCCATGGGTACCACGGGGTAGTAGGTAAAGCAATAGTTTGAATTTCGACGCTCAAACAGTAATAACAATGTGAATTTCTGTCCAGGAAAGCTACCAGTACCAGCTGACAATAAATGCGTTTGGACATAGACGTACTATGTGCTGCTCTAGAATCACATACATAAACCGTGCAAGAGGTAGGTAGCAGGAGCATTTGCATCCACCGTGCACCTGAGAGGTGTATGCACAGCAATTCCGAGTCAACACATCGTATCTATGTGCCCGGTCCTGGACGAAACGCACGGGCACGGTGGACACGACCCGGGCGGTCGACACACGATCTGCGACCGCGTCCACATGCAGCCCGTCACCACCGGCAATCCACGTCACCATGGACGTTGGCATACAGGTAATCCCATGCCACGCGTACTCGGTCGGCACTGAATAACATTTCTGCGCTCTCTTTTTCTTTCTGTTGTTGCCGGGAAATCTTTCTGTACACTACACGTAGTTCCCGCCAGCATGACAGAATAGTGGTACTAACTCAATAAGCGCAAATTAAATTAAATTATTGTCCAACAATCGCTCGTGTTACACCAGGCCCAGGGCAAGCATAAATTCCGCTTAAATTCCTGCTGCTGCCTCCTCCTCCTTGGCCTTGCCCCCCTTCCTCCTCCTCGACAAGACTACAACCATTAGTCCATTACCTTGACATAGGTAGATGGAGGTGGAGACTGCGATGCCTCCTCCGGCGCCCGGGCTGGACTCTGCCGTGCGGGAGCCGAACGACACGGAGGCCTCCTCGCCGCCGCCGGCGCCTGGAGGCGGCGCGAATGGCGCGGCCACCAAGGTGCAGAAGGTCTACCGGAGCTACCGGACCAGGCGCAAGCTCGCCGACTCCGCCGTCGTCGTCGAGGAGCTCTGGTAACCAGATCCTACGCAAAAAGATAACATTACTACCGTGTTTCTTTTCCTCCATTTGGTCGTCTCATAATTTTGGCAAACAAAATCGCCCAAACCCGCCTTTCTTGGGATTCTGCGCTTATCGCTGCCCTTTCCTTTGCTTGTTGCCCTCCCGTGAGCCGGAGATTTTGGTGTCGGCAATGCCTGATTTGCTTTGTCTTGATGATATTTTTTCTTTTTGTTTTTAAAAGGAGGATAGCCTCCAGCCTTTGCATCATTGATTTGCCTTGATGGTTACGGGCGCTGTAAATCAATCTGTTTTTTTTTTATATATTTTGTTTGGATTGAATGAAGGTGGCAAGCGCTGGACTTCGCGCGCCTAAACCACAGCACCGTCTCCTTCTACGACGACCCGGAGCCGGAGACCGCCGCCTCGCGCTGGAACCGCGTCAGCCTCAATGCATCCAAGGTCTTGCCGCTTTCCCTTTCCCCCCATCAATCGCCAGCGCAAGGCAGCTCACCATGGCCTTTTCCCCACAAGAAAGTGTTTCTTTTGATTGGAATTCTCCTTGATTTGAACTCCAACTCATGTTCATGAGCATGATGCAGGTGGGTCAGGGTTTATCCAAGGATGCTAAGGCTCTTAAGCTGGCTTTCCAGCACTGGATCGAGGCTGTGAGTACAAAAATCGTACACATCAACTACTGTTTTTAATCCAATTTTAGTATTATTGCATCTGCTGCCTTTCTATGCTCCACAAATGAGTGTGAAAAGAATCAGCTTCGCAATATCAGTTGACTTGGACTTTCAGCTAGCTGTGAACATCCATGATAAAAGTTCTACAGCTTGTACTGTTGACTTGGACCTCTACTTGCAAAATTTTGAAATCCATGTGCCATCTTGTAGATTGATCCAAGACATAGGTACGGGCACAACCTGCATTTCTACTATGATGCCTGGTGCCAAACCCAGGCTGGCCAGCCCTTCTTCTACTGGTAAGAAAATGACTGCCACTGTGTATATCAAAATTTTGCTGTTCAAACGAAATGATAAAATCAATATGTAGCTGTCATTTTCCTACAAGATAAGTCTGATGGATTTTGCACGAAAATTGATAAGTCTTTTTCTTTTTGCATATTCAGGCTCGATATTGGTGAGGGAAAAGATGTAGAGCTTCCAGAATGTTCGAGGGCTCTGCTGAAAAAGCAATGCATAAGATATCTTGGTCCAGTAAGATCATTTGCATAATGGATGCTATCTTTATTTGAAACGATACCATTCTTACTGAAAATATTTCACTGAGAGCTGCATTAGAACTTCAGAGTGCTAAATAATATGTGGATCAATTGATAAAGGAGTTAAGAACAATAGCTAATACATTATTTAGTTTGTAAGTATATCTATCTAGTTAGGAAAGAGACAAGTTAAAATAGGAAGATGTTGATAGGGATTGCTGGGAATGATATTTAGTTAGGCAAGAGATATGTCATTTAGTTGGTAAGGATATCTCAGGTGTAAAGACAAAACTAAGCCAAAGAGCCTGCCTAACTTCGCCAGGGATTGGGCTGTGCCGGCATCTACATGAGGGCGAGTGCCCTCTCCTCGGTCTCTGGACTTCTGCGATCCGCTGCACTGTGCACATGACATACGTCTTAATGCTATTGTAAGAAAAAAAGGACAGCCTGGTGCATGTAGCTCCCGCTTTCAGAGGGTCCGTAGAAGGATCTTAATGCCATTGTAAATAAATAAATACTCCCTCCGCCCATAATTGTAAGGCGCGCGCACACACACACACACTTCTCAAACTTATTGGTCAATAGTATGTGGATTACGTTAATACAAAAATTGGTATCGTTGGATTCATCCTAAAAGCACTTTTCAGTTGTCATGTGGGGCACGTCCTACAGGCGTGGGCCACGCGGCCAGGAGCAGCAGCCGTCGGCCGCATCAGGCGAGGTGTAGGCTGGGCAGGAGTCCTGGTCCTGATACATTAGTTCCTAGAATAAAAGACTAGTTTGTTACGTATAGGTTTCTAGTTTGTTAGCAGCCCATGGGGCCTTTATATATCGTATAATCAGCACCCTTTGAGGGCAAGCAATAAAGTTATTATCTCCTACCTCTTCCTCTGTCTCCTATCCTCTCCTCCCGCACCATTGAGCAGCCAGGCAAAAACCCTAGCGCTCCTATCCACCGAGACTACGAACTACGTAGTCGAGGCCCCGCTGTCTTGGGCACTGAGGCCCTTGACAACTTGGTATCAGGTTCCAGACGCTCCTCGGCCTCCTCCACGCTGCACCCGCCGCCCCGCCCACCTCCATCGCCGCCATCCGCCGCCGCCTCGGTTTCTTCCGCCATGTCGGAACCCACCACCGCTGATTTGGCCAAGATGATCGAAGCCCTGACTGCAACCGTGACATCCCTGCAGTCGTCCGTGGCAGCCCTCCAGAAGGAGAAGTCGGCCTCCTCGTCAGCCGCCGATGTCAGCCACGACGGACAGCACCACAACGATCGGCCCCCGCGGTTTCAGAAGATGGACTTCCCCAAGTTCGACGGCAAGTCCGACCCGCTCGCTTTCCTCAACAGATGCGAGTCCTTCTTCCATCAACAATGGATCGCCGAGGAGGAGAAAGTCTGGATGGCGTCATACAACCTCGAGGGTTCTGCCCAGCTGTGGTACATGCAGGTCCAGCGTGACGAGGGCACTCCGCCGTGGCGCCGCTTCTCCGAGCTGCTCAACCTCCGCTTCGGGCCTCCTCTGCGCGCGAACCCGCTGGGCGAACTGATGGCGTGCAAGCGCACGACATCCGTCGTCGACTTCCAGGAGTGGTTTGAGGCGCTCCTTCCCCGGGCAGGCTCCTTGTCGGAAACGCAGAAAGTTCAGATCTTCACCGCAGGCCTCCAGCCACCCCTCAGCCTCGACGTGGAAATCCATAACCCGCAGTCCCTCGCCGTCGCCATGAGCCTCGCCCGCAAATTGGAGCTGCGCGACCAGTGCGCGCTTCCCGCCGCGCCACCGGTGCGTTTTCCGCAGAAGGGCATTCTGCCGACGCCAGGACCACGCCTCGCGCCCCCCGCACCGGCCCCACCAGCCGCACCCCAGCATGGCCACAGTCTGCCGAACGGGCGCCCAATCAAACGTCTCTCCTAGACAGAGATGGAGGAACGCCGTCGCCTGGGCCTATGCTTCAACTGTAACGAGAAGTTTGGCAGGGGCCACAACCGCGTGTGCCAGCGCATCTTTCTCCTCGACTTAGCGCCGGACGACGACGACGACGACACGGCCTCCGCTACTGATGATGCATCGCGGGCCGACCGTCAGATCTCGCTCCACGCAATCTCCGGGGTGCGCACGAGCGAAACCATGCAGATGCATATTACTCTCGGGGGTGTCTCCCTCCTCGCCCTGATCGACTCAGGCTCCACCCACAACTTCATTGCCGAGGAGGCGGCCGCTCGTGCTACGCTGCCATCCCCCACCACCGAGAAGATGCGCGTCATGGTGGCCAACGGCGAGCGCGTTCCGTGCCAGGGCGCGTACCGCGTCGTGCCCTTCCGCATCGGCCAAGAGGAGTTCTCGGAGGATTTCCTCGCCTTGCCGCTCGCGCGCTACGACATCGTCCTGGGCACGCAGTGGTTGGCGACGCTCGGACCGATCCTGTGGGATTTCCGCGCCCTCTCCATGACATTCTGGCGGAGGGGCCATCGGGTGTGCTGGCGCGGCATTGCAGGACCGGATGGGCCAGCCCTGAAATCATGCAGCGGCCGCGACTTCCTCGACGCCATCATCACCGAGTTCGACGGCATCTTCGCCGAACCCTCCAGCGTGCCACCGCCCCGCAGCCGCGACCACGGCATCACCCTGCTGCTCGGTTCCGCCCCGGTGGCCGTCCGTCCGTATCGCTACCCGGCCGCGCACAAGGACGAGCTGGAGCGTCAGTGCGCCGCCATGCTCACCCAGGGCATCATCCGAGCGAGTTGTTCCGCATTCTTGTCCCCGGTACTGCTGGTCCGCAAGGCCGACGGGTCCTGGCGCTTCTGCATCGACTATCGCGCCCTGAACGCCATTACTGTCAAGAATGCGTTTCCGATCCCGGTGGTGGACGAACTCCTCGACGAGCTCCGGCACGCTCGTTTCTTCACCAAGCTCGACTTGCGCTCCGGCTACCACCAGGTGCGGATGCGTGCGGAGGACATCCCGAAGACCGCCTTCCGTACTCATGACGGCCTCTACGAGTTCCTGGTGATGCCGTTCGGCCTCTGCAACGCGCCGGCAACGTTCCAGGCCCTCATGAACGATCTGCTGCGGCCGTACCTGCGCCGTTTTGTTCTTGTCTTCTTTGACGACATCCTCATTTTCAGCGAGACATGGGCTGACCATCTCCGACATGTGCGCACCGTCTTCACCGTCCTGCACCAGCACCGGCTCTTCGTCAAGCGATCCAAATGCGCATTTGCCGTCGAGTCGATCTCATACCTGGGTCACACCATCTCCGCTGCAGGAGTGGCCATGGATCCGGAAAAGGTGCAGGCAGTGGCCGAATGGCCGCAACCACGCTCGGCGCGCGCGGTTCGGGGGTTTCTCGGCCTTGCGGGGTACTACCGCAAGTTTGTCAAGGAGTTTGGCGTGGTTGCCGCGCCACTAACGGCCCTCCTTCGCAAGGATGGTTTCTCCTGGTCGCCGAAGGCGGCAGCAGCTTTTAACGCCCTCAAGACGACAGTCACCACGGCTCCCGTCCTCGCGTTACCGGATTTCACGCGGCCGTTCATCGTCGAGTGTGACGCCTCGACATACGGCTTCGGGGCCGTCCTTCTTCAGGACCAACACCCGGTGGCTTTCTTTAGCCGGCCAGCCGCGCCACGTCACCGTTCCCTGGCAGCATATGAACGGGAACTCATCGGCCTGGTGCTCGCGATTCGTCACTGGAGACCGTACCTCTGGGGGCGCCAATTTGTGGTAAAAACGGATCACTACAGTCTCAAATTTCTACTTGACCAGCGGTTGGCAACCATCCCGCAGCATCATTGGGTCGGCAAACTACTGGGCTTCGACTTTACCGTGGAGTACAAGGCCGGTAGTACAAACACGGTGGCGGATGCCCTTTCCCGCCGCGACACGGAGGAGACGTCGATCATGGCGATCTCGGGTCCTCGCTTTGACTTCATCGATCGCCTCCGGCAAGCGACGTCCACAGATCCGGCGCTCGTCATGCTGCGTGAGGATATCACGGCGGGTACGCGGCAGCAGCCGTGGGCTCTCTCCGACGGCCTTGTCACTTTCAACGGCCGCCTCTACATTCCGCCGTCGTCCCCGCTACTCCAGGAGATTCTCAGTGCCGTGCATGATGATGGGCATGAAGGCGTCCTGCGCACCTTGCATCGTCTCCGCCGCGACTTCCACGCACCTAACCTTCGCAAGACGGTGCAAGAGTACATCCGCACTTGCAGTACTTGCCAGAGGTACAAGTCCGAGCACTTGCACCCCACTGGGCTGCTGCTGCCGCTGCCGGTGCCCACGGGCGTGTGGACTGACGTCGGCATCGACTTCGTGGAAGCGTTCCCTCGCGTGGGCGGGAAGTCTGTCATCCTCACCGTGGTGGATCGCTTCAGCAAGTATTGCCACTTTGTGGCGCTGGCCCACCCGTACACGGCAGAATCAGTGGCGCAGGTGTTCTTCGCTGAGATTGTTCGTCTCCATGGCGTGCCGCAGTCCATGGTCTCTGACCGCGACCCCGTCTTCACCTCGGCTTTTTGGTGGGAGCTCATGCGCCTCACCGGGACAAAGCTGCACATGACGTCAGCGTTTCATCCACAGTCGGATGGCCAAACGGAGGCTGCTAACAAGATCATTGTGATGTACCTACGTTGTCTCACCGGGGATCGTCCCAGGCAGTGGCTCCGGTGGCTTCCCTGGGCCGAGTACATCTACAACACCGCCTACCAGACAGCGACCCAAGAAACTCCGTTCAAGCTTGTGTATGGCCGTGACCCTCCCACTATTCCTTCTTACGAGCCGGGCGACACGAGGGTAGCCGCAGTGGCCAGGAGCATGGCGGAGCGCGACGAGCTTCTCGAGGACGTCCGCTATCGTCTACAACAGGCACAAGCGGTCTACAAGTCCTACTACGACAGACTCCATCGGGACATTCGGCATGACGTGGGCGATTGGGTCTGGCTTCGCCTTCGCCAGCGCGCCGCGTCTTCTCTCAACTTGCCAACCAGGGGCAAGCTCAAGCCACGCTTCTATGGGCCGTACCGCATTTCAGAGGTCGTCAACGACGTGGCTTACCGCCTTGAGCTTCCGGCACGCTCGCGCCTCCATGACGTGTTCCACGTGGGCCTCCTCAAGAAGTTCTTCGGCACGCCTCCAACTGCACCGCCGGGTTTGCCTCCGATCCACAACGGGGCGGCTGTTCCAGAACCGGAGCACGTGACTCGTGCGCGCCTAGCACGCGGCGTTCGCCAGCTACTCGTCCACTGGAAGGGTGAAGCAGCATCATCAGCTACATGGGAGGATCTTGACAGTTTCGTCGAGCGCTACCCCGCTTTTCAGCTCGAGGACGAGCTGCTCGTCGAGGGGGGGAGAGATGTCATGTGGGGCACGTCCTACAGGCGTGGGCCACGCGGCCAGGAGCAGCAGCCGTCGGCCGCATCAGGCGAGGCGTAGGCTGGGCAGGAGTCCTGGTCCTGATACATTAGTTCCTAGAATAAAAGACTAGTTTGTTACGTATAGGTTTCTAGTTTGTTAGCAGCCCATGGGGCCTTTATATATCGTATAATCAGCACCCTTTGAGGGCAAGCAATAAAGTTATTATCTCCTACCTCTTCCTCTGTCTCCTATCCTCTCCTCCCGCACCATTGAGCAGCCAGGCAAAAACCCTAGCGCTCCTATCCACCGAGACTACGAACTACGTAGTCGAGGCCCCGCTATCTTGGGCACTGAGGCCCTTGACATCAGTGGCATCAATTTGTACGAGACAATCCACATAGTTGGTCAAAGTTACATCTTGGAAAGGTGCATGCCTTATATTTCTGGACAGAGTTATCGAAGATAAATTTTACTGCAAAAGTACCAGTAGTCTTGACTTATTTTTAATACTTTATACGTATGAGGTCATAGAACTCCCTGGCCTGTGCCATTTATACTTCTCTTCGATTGTTCATCTTAACCACAGCACACCCAACATGTTCATATTAGTCATAACAAATTGCCACATTAAAGTTTGGAAGAAGATTGTTGAGCATGAACTCTGTAACAGTTGTCTAATGTTTTGCAGCAAGAGCGTGAGTACTATGAATACATCATTGAAGACGGAAAAATTATCAACAAGATATCTGGAGAATCACTTGATACAAGCCAGGGCCCTAAAGGGACGAAATGGATTTTTGTTATGAGCACAGCAAAGAAACTTTATGCTGGGCAGGTAGTTTGATAACTCACAGAATTTTATAGCTGCTGAGCACCGTTATATAATCCTTTTGGAAGATTAGCTTCACTAAACGTTTCAACTTGTATGCTTATTTCTGTATCCAGAAAGAGAGAGGTGTATTCCAGCACTCCAGCTTTTTAGCAGGGGGTGCGACCATAGCTGCTGGAAGGTTTACTGCAGAAAATGGAGTTATCAAGGTATTGTCGAGAACCACCATCCTCTTTCAGTGCTACTCCCTCCGTCCGAAAAAGCTTGTCCCTCAAATTGATGTATCTAGCATCAAGTTAGTGCTAGATTCATCTATTTGATGGACAAGCTTGGGACAAGTTTTTCCGGACGGAGGGAGTACTATTTACACATAGATTTTACACTTGGTGAATTGCTACTTAAATATTGTATCTGTATCCCAAAAGATATAATAGCGTACTCACAATTTTGTTCTTGTGCTTTCTCATTGGATGCATTGTGCTAATATGATGCTTTGGTGATCTCTTTTCATTTCAGTCCATCTGGGCCTATAGTGGACATTACAAACCGAGTGCGGAGAACCTTAGCAACTTCATGAGCTTTCTAGAAGAAAATGGAGTTGATCTGAAAGAAGTTGAGGTATACTATCTTTGGTCCAGCTAAATCTAATCACACTCCTATGTGTTACCAAATGTAAGATGATTCACTTAATCAACTTATTTTGGCATATTCAGGTGCGCTCATCCACCAAGGAAGACTACTATGAAGATCCAGTGCCTAATATCAAAGAGAACCCTGCTGCTGCTGCTATGATGTCATCCAATACTCCACAATTGATTCTGCCTTCCAATATGGTAGACGAGGACAAGGCATCTGGGCCATCTTCACAGACTGAAGCTGACGAGGACGATAATGTCCGTGTGGAGCAAGCAAGGCCAACCTACCAAAGAACCTTATCAGGTGGCCTGCAAAGCCCTAGAGATGCCGTCGTCTCGCAGGATGCAATTTTTGAGAGGGTGAATTCCAAGAGCAAGTCAAAATCCTATCAGCTCGGTCACAGGCTATCCCTGAAATGGAGCACTGGAAATGGTCCAAGAATTGGGTGTGTGAAGGATTATCCGATAGAGCTCAGAATGCAAGCGCTGGAGATGGTACAACTCTCGCCGAGGGCATCGACTCCTCCGGCCTCGTGGAGGGTGCCATCATGCCTCTCCCCCACCTTGCCAATGCCGCCGCTTGTGCCATTGCAGGCCTCCCTGCCCCAGCCAAGTTAGGCAATAGCTGTGTAGCTCTGCTGCTTCATATTAGCTGTGGGTGCTGCGAAGGTCAGAAGTTTGTGCTTGCTGTTTTACCTATCTTCCGTGAACCCGTTTGTAGCTCAGAAGGATCTGGTGAGAATTGTATGCGCTCCAATTTGGTTGAATTGATCTAACAATGTTCCACTGCGCCTTTTTCCCGCCAAATGTCACTGTTGCAGAAATAGCTTCAGCAGAGTTTTCTGTTTCATATGTCATAATACGATAGTATGCTTGCTTACGGCAATCAGAAAACATTCAGGGTCAAAGCCTGCAAACCATGATCAAATTCAAGGAGAATCTTCGACCGAAAAGAGGTGCATTAGAAATGTCTCAGTATCCTCACTGACATTTACAAACTGTACATCAGAATTGCAGAAGGCAGTATCAGCGATGAGGATGAACAAGTCAAAATCGGCGATATCACCGATTCAACACAACTTTTTAAATTCATCCACCTTCAGTTCACCTGGTATTATGTGTGAATATACTGTCATCAGTACTACTTAGTCACCACTGGCGCAGCCAGGCATCCACAGTGAGCACACTCTATGACCTGTTCTTCCCTCAGATGCTTAGGACTGCAGACACATGTGGTTGCAAAGTTGTGATGTCGTGTCTCGATGCAGTGCACGCAGCAGAGACGTTCCAATGAAAATTCAACATCACTTGGCAGTGCAAGTTGACTCGACGGATGTGAAGGGTAAAAAAGCTAGCCGAGTCTAGGGGGATTCGCTTAGGTAGCTGGAACGTAGGGTCCCTGACAAGGAAGCTTTGGGAGCTAGTTGATGCAGCGGTGAGGAGAGGTGTTGATATCCTTTGCGTCCAAGAAACCAAATGGAGGGGACATAAGGCGAAGGAGGTGGAGGATACCAGCTTCAAGTTGTGGTACACGGGGACGGCTGCAAATAGAAATGGTGTAGGCATCTTGATCAACAAGAGCCTCAAGTATGGGGTGGTAGACGTCAAGAGACGCGGTGACCGGATTATCCTGGTCAAGCTGGTAGTTGGAGACTTAGTTCTCAATGTTATCAGCGCTTATGCCCCGCAAGTAGGACACAATGAGAACACCAAGAGGGAGTTCTCGGAAGGCCTAGAAGACATGGTTAGAAGTGTACCGATTGACGAGAAGCTCTTCATAGAAGGAGACCTCAATGGCCACATGGGCAATCTAATACAGGTTTTGAAGGGGCGCATTGGGGGCTTTGGCTATGGCATCAGGAATCAAGAAGGAGAATATGTCTTAAGCTTTTCTCTAGCCGACGACATGATTGTAGCTAACACCCTCTTTAGAAAGAGAGACTCACATCTAGTGACTTTTAGTAGTGGCCAACACTCTAGCAAGATTGATTTGATCCTCTCGAGAAGAGAAGATACACGTGCATGCCTAGACTGTAAGGTGATACATGAAGAGAGTGTTGTACCTCAGCATAAGCTGGTTGTTGTTGACTTCCGCTTTCGGATTTGTGTCTAGCGGGATAAGCGTGCCAAAGTCGCTAGAACGAAGTGGTGGAAGCTCAAGGGAGAGGTAGCTCAGGCATTAAGAAGAGGGTCATTAAGGAGGGCCCTTGGGAGGAAGGAGGGGATGCGGACAATGTGTGGATGAAGATGGCGACTTGCATTCGAAAGGTAGCCTCGGAGGAGTTTGGAGTGTCCAGGGGAAGGAGAAACGGAGATAAGGATATCTGGTGGTGGAATGATGATGTCCAAAAGGCGATGAAAGAGAAGAAAGATTGTTTCAGACGCCTATACCTGGATAGGAGTGTAGACAACATAGAGAAGTACAAGATGGTGAAGAAGGCCGCAAAACGAGCTGTCAGTGAAGCAAAGGGCGGGCCTATGAGGACCTCTACCAACGGTTAGGCACGAAGGAAGGCGAAAGGGACATCTATAAGATGGCCAAGATCCGAGAGAGGAATATTGGCCAAGTCAAATGCATCAAGGACGGAACAAACCAACTCTTAGTGAAGGACGAAGAGAGTAAGCATAGATGGCAGGAGTACTTCGACAAGCTGTTCAATGGGGAGGATGAGAGTTCTACCATTGAACTAGATGACTCCTTTGATGAGACCATCATGCGTTTTGTGCGGCGAATCCAGGAGTGGAGGTCAATGAGGCTTTAAAAAGGATAAAAGGAGGCAAGGCGATGGGCCCTGATTGTATCCCCATTGAGGTGTGGAAAGGCCTCGTGGACATAGCGATAGTATGGCTAACCAAGCTTTTCAACCTCATTTTTCGGGCAAACAAGATGCTAGAAGAATGGAGACGGAGTATATTAGTACCAATCTCCAAGAATAAGGGGATGTTCAAAGTTGTACTAATTACCGTAGAATTAAGCTGAATATTACCGCACAATAAAGCTATGGGAGAGAGTCATTGAACACTGCTTAAGAAGAATGACAAGGGTGACCAACAAATCAGTTTGGTTATGCCTGGGAGGTCGACCATGGAAGCCATTTTCTTGGTACGACAACTTATGGAGAGATACAGGGAGCAAAAGAAGGACTTGCATATGGTGTTCATTGACTTGGAGAAGGCCTATGATAAAATACCGCGGATGTCATGTGGTGGGCCTTAGAGAAACACAAAGTCCCAGCAAAGTACATTATCCTCATCAAGGACATGTACGATAATGTTGTGAGAAGTGTTCGAACAAGTGATGTCGCCACTGATGCTTACCGATTAAGATATAACTGCACCAATTGAAGAGAAGCTTGTCCAACATCGTCTGAGATGGTTTGGGCATATTCAGCGCAAGCCTACAGAAGCCCCAGTGCATAGCGGACGGCTAAAGCGTGCGAAGAATGTTAAGAGAGGTCGGGGTAGACCGAATTTGATATGGGAGGAGTCCGTTAAGAGAGACCTGAAGAACTGGAGTATCACCAAAGAACTAGCTACGAACAGGGGTGCGTGGAAGCTTGCTATCCATGTACCAGAGCCATGAGTTGATCGCGAGATCTTATAAGTTTCACCTTTAGCCTACCCAACGTGTTTGGGACTAAAGGCTTTGTCGTCGTTATTGTTGTAGTTGGTAGTGCATGTTAATAATAATCTAAGAACAGGCAAGACGGTGACGCTTTAATTATATACCAGAAAAGAGGAATGACAAGTACAGTGATGAAGGATAATGACAGCTGATTTGCTTCTACAACAAATCAACGATCATAGACTTGGACTAAGTCGGACTGTAACTTACAGCAACACAATGAGCAAATTCTCCCACTTTACAATGGATGTTCAGAGAGAGATAATCCACCATTTCTTCTTCTTCTTTTTGCCTTTCACGCATTTGTACTAGAAAAACCCTAGAAGTTAACATAGGAGACATGGGTTATCTCAAGACAAAATTACGAACTAAGTGAAAAATAAATACCTTCTTCCACTCGGCAAGAGGTTAGGGCCAGCATGACCTGGATCAAGGCAGAACTCGTACAACGCCCGAGAGACCTTCCTGTTGTAGTAGAGGTCATACGATACAAGTATCTGCTCCTCTGTTGATTGATCTTGAAGATAGGCCACAACGCCTCATAGTTCCTCTTCCCATCGTGCGGATCATTCTTAGCTGCACCGCGACACATCCATGACAACCCCATTATTTACCATTGACATCTCAACAGTACATAGACTCCAATGAGACTCCTGACGACCAATGAAACTGGCCTCCCCATCCAGATACTACAACACCGCTCGTCTTTAACTTGGGCATGATGCTTCTTCTTCTGTAGTATTGAGACAAGAAAACTACACATCTTCAGAGCTGTAGTGTAGGCAGGAGTTTGGAGGAGTGTGCTATTTAGAATGAACAACAGAATGCAGAATATTTTGTAGATAGTTCATCCTTCAGCACATCAAAATCACTTCGGATACAGTGTTTACCACAATAAAGGTTTGCAGAGTTTGGAGGAGTATGCTACATTTTAGAATCAATGCAAAATATATTTTGTAGATAATTCATCTTTCAGCACATTGTTGTACTCCGTATACAGTGTTTACCAGCTAATCATGTGGGCAACTCAAGGCAACTGAGTCGTCAACCGTCACATATATCTACAGCTACCAAATAAAGATTCCACTGCTAAATCCTCCAGCTCAATAGTACTAGAAGTTACAACTGGGGCAATAACACTGCATTTAAAAGGCCGCTGCAGGAAGCCTGATCTTCCTCTGTCGGCAAGAATAGGTCTTTGGGGGTGTTTGGTTCAGAAGTCCCAGGACTTTTTCTAGTCCCAGGGACTAATCAAAAAAGACTCTCTAGTAGAGTCTTTTTCTAGTCCCTGTAGAAAAAGCCCCCCGTTTGGTTCCTAGGAACTTTTTAGGCACTTTTTCTAGTCTATGGGACTAAAAAGTCCCTGAACCAAACACCCCCTTTGTTATCCCAAGCGAAACTCACAAGTATATTTATTTAGTTGTTCCTCTCGCAATCAAATGTTCAACGAAGAACCCTAGGTTGTCTGCACAAATACTAACCTATAGTAAGGAGGACGACTTAAAAACACCTATGGCACGGAGAAGAAACCAGTAGCGTTACTCATTAATTCTTGCTGTGTAGCGGAAACAGATTAAGGCTTAGCGCTGCCCGCCGGTTCTCGTGAGAAAGGAATATGAGATGGTCGATGAAATCTCTGTTAGAAATATTGTAACAGAATAGTAGATAGAGATAGTCTTGTATCGCAAGTCATGTAACTCTTATGTTTATCTTTCTATCTCTATCCCTCTCGTTGTAATACGGTTGGAGATTATTCTCATCAACTGAACCATGTACATGACCGCGAGATCCTTCTCGCTCAAGCAATTAAATAACGCGGGCTCCCATGTATGGGAGTTTGAGACGCTTCATAATTCTTTCATGGTATCAGAGCCTTCTTCTTCCTCTACATCTAGCTCTCTATCAGATTAATCCTAGCCGCCACCACACAAATCCCTTCAGATCAAAACCAAGCCGCAACCATGTCCTCCTCCAGCTCGAGTTCCTTCTCTGGCCTAAACAACAACACCGCCGAACCCTTGAGCTGCA
Organism: Triticum dicoccoides; assembly: GCF_002162155.2. Classification (NCBI taxonomy): domain Eukaryota; kingdom Viridiplantae; phylum Streptophyta; class Magnoliopsida; order Poales; family Poaceae; genus Triticum; species Triticum dicoccoides. The sequence continues at coordinate 248,127,138 of NC_041389.1, forward strand.
CCAACTACATCCTATGGCGTGCCTAGGCTCGCTCTCAGATCATGGGGGCTGGCCTGTATGGGTACCTAGATGAAACAAACCCCGAGCCCTCCAAAACAATTACAGCAAAAAACTCTGAAGGTAAGGAACAGCTTGTTCCGAATCCTGCCTACACCCCTTGGTTAATCCAAGACCAGCAGATTGTAGCCTATCTGCTGAGAAACCTCTCCAAAGAAATCCTTGTGCAAGTCGCCTCGATGGATACATCTCGTGCGATCTGGACAACACTCTCCACCATGTTTGCCTCCCAATCCAAATCCCGTGCAAACAATCTCAGAATCTCCCTAACCAATGCCCACAAAGGCTCCCAATCTGCCGCTGATTACTTTGGCTATATGAGATCGCTTTCAGATGAACTTGCAGCTGCAGGGAGGGGCATCGGAGAAGAAGAGCTGCTCTCCTTCATCATTGCAGGGCTGGATATGGACTATCAGCCCATCATATCTGCCCTCGACGTCCGCACCGACCCTGTCTCCGTCGACGAGCTGTTTGCCATGGTGGCGAACTTCGACCAGCGTGTCGAGCTCTTCCACGGCTCTGGAGCAGGAGGCTTCAAATCCTCAGCCAACATGGTTGCAAGAAATCACGGCGGCGGCGGCAAGGGCAACAACCGTGGCTCGCCCAAACCCACCAATGGTGGTGGTGGCGGGTATCACGGTGGTGGCAGCAACAACAATGGCGGCGGCGGCAACGCCAACAACAACTACAACCATGGTGGCGGCGGTCCCTTCTACAACAACATCAACAACCATGGACGTCCCTTCTACAACAACAATCAGGGGCGTCAGCGTGGGTACAATGGTGGCTACGGTGGCAACTATGGCGGCGGCAACAATTTTCAAGGGTGTGATGAGTATGAGGGAAAATGTCAAATCTGTAAAAAAACTAACCACATAGCAAAAGATTGTCGCTGGCGCTATGAAGAAAAGAAGAAGAAAGTTGCAGCAGCCGCAAACACGTCCTATGGAGTGGACACAAATTGGTATGCAGATACGGGTGCCACCGAGCATATCACCCCGGACATGGAAAGGATGACCATGCAAGAGAAGTATCATGGCCATGATCAAATCAACACCGCAGCAAATGGTCCAGGTATGATGATAAGTCACATTGGTCAATCTATTATTAAAACCCCTCATCGTGATATTCGTCTCAATGATGTTCTACTTGTTCCTCATGCATCAAAACATCTTGCCTCAGTCCATAGAATTACTCTTGACAATGGTGTCTTCATTGAGTTTCATCCGTTTTTCTTTTTGATAAAGGATCAAGCCACGAGGAGGGTTCTCTATCGCGGTAGATGCGTGGACGGTCTCTATCCATTAGTTCCTACACTTTGCAAGTTCAATAAAAGAGCCTTCGGAGCCATTAGAGTCTCTTCAGAAAGGTGGCATAATCGCCTAGGTCACCCTTCATTTTCTATTTTTTCTCAAATTCTTAGTAAGAATAATCTCCCGTTTGTTGGTGAGCATAATTGTGAAACTATTTGTGACTCTTGTCAAAGAGCAAAAAGTCATCAGTTGCCATATCCTGTTTCAACAAGTGTGTCTGTTAAACCATTGCAATTAATCTTTTCTGATGTATGGGGGCCAGCTCCTTCCTCTGTTGGTAGACACACTTACTATGTGAGCTTCATCGATGACTACAGTAAATATACTTGGGTCTATCTCCTTAAAAAGCGATCTGATGTGTTCCAAGTTTTTCTTAATTTTCAAGCTCTTGTTGAAAGAAAATTTGACTGCAAAATCATAGCCATGCAATCAGACTGGGGGGGGGGGGTGAGTATGAGAAACTCAACTCTTTCTTTCAAAAGATAGGAATTTCCCACCATGTCTCATGCCCTCACGCACACCAACAAAACGGGTCCGCTGAACGCAAGCATCGCCACATCGTTGATGGTGGTCTCTCGCTTCTTGCCGCTGCATCTATGCCACTAAAATTCTGGGATGAAGCCTTCCTAACCGCAGTTCATCTCATCAATATCTTACCAAGTCGTGTCATCAACAATGAAACCCCTACAGAACGTCTTCTTCATGCCAAACCAGACTATGCTCCTCTTCGTGTTTTTGGTTGCATGTGTTGGCCAAACCTACGACCTTACAATAACCGCAAGCTAATGTTTCGCTCCAAGAAATGCGTTTTTATTGGCTACAGCGCCCAACACAAAGGAGTGAAGTGCCTTGATGTTACTACTGGCCGTGTCTATATCTCAAGAGATGTTGTCTTTGATGAGACCAAATTTCCATTCGAAAGTCTTCATCCCAATGCCGGTGCTCTCCTTTGTCAAGAGATACTTCTCTTACCTCCATCCCTTACTGGTATTGATCACGAGGGTACAAATAATAGTTCTGACTCTTTTGTGACTAATCATCATATTATGCCAAAGTCTATTGCTGCAGGAACAATTAATGATGATCAAAACAAAGTGCAAAACACTACAACGACGGGTCATTTTATGTGTTCCCCTCCAGGAAACCATGCGCCACGAGGTGGATCTTTCTCGGGATCTGTTCCGCTGCAGATGGAAGCTCAATCCACCTCGGGATCGGCTCCTGGCGTGCGCCTGGCCGGTGAAAGCGACCGGGCAGTCGCGCCGCACCAATCCCCTGGGCGGGTGCGTGCACCTGTCCCACCCGGCCCCGCGCCTGCCTCCCCAGGGCCCGCCACATCGCCTGTGCCGGGGCCCGCCACGTCGTCTGGGCCCACCGCATCGCCTGCGCCCGACACTGCCTCGCCTGTACCCGACACTGCCTCGCCTGCACGTGTCTCGGGATCGGGTGCTGCCTCGCCTGTGCGGTTCCTGACCACCTCGGGATCGGGCGTGGAATCTCCTGGCGCGGATGCTGTGGGGGAAACGGCGGCTGACTCCTCCACGCCAGGATCTTCTACAATGGATCAGCCTGCAGCATCTCCTGTGGGACCCCGCACACGTCTACAAAAGGGAGTTTCTACACGAGTTAATTATAAAAATTTCTCCAAGTATGGATTATCCTGTATGACAGGAGAACCTAAAACTCTAATGGATGCCCTTGGTGATGATAGTTGGAAGGTGGCTATGAATGATGAATTTATGGCTTTGCAGAACAACAAGACGTGGCACTTGGTTCCACCACAACAAGGCAGAAACTTAATTGATTGCAAGTGGGTGTATCGGATTAAAAGGAAGTCTGATGGCACTATAGATCGCTACAAGGCCAGACTTGTTGCAAAAGGGTTCAAGCAAAGGTATGGGTTAGATTATGAGGACACGTTTAGTCCTGTTGTTAAAGCTGCAACCATTCGCCTTGTGTTGTCAATTGCTGTCTCTAGGGGATGGAGCCTTAGATAGTTAGATGTTCAGAACGTGTTCCTCCATGGTGTTCTGGAAGAAGAGGTATACATGAAACAACCTCCTGGTTTTGAAGACAAAAATAAACCCTTTCACATATGCAAGCTGGATAAAGCATTATATGGTCTGAAGCAAGCTCCCAGAGCATGGTACTTCAGGCTCAGCATGAAACTTCAAGCACTTGGGTTTGTTCCATCAAAATCTGACACCTCACTGTTTATCTTTACCAAGTCACAAATATCTGTGTTTGCTCTTATATATGTGGATGATATCATTGTCACTAGCTCATTTGATAGTGCAATAACCAAATTGCTAAAGAATTTGAGTTCTGAGTTTGCTCTCAAGGATTTGGGAGACTTGCATTTCTTTTTGGGCATTGAAGTAAAGAAAAACAGTGATGGTCTTCATCTATCTCAAGCTAAGTATGCAACTGAGTTGTTGAATAGAATTGGCATGCAAAACTGTAAACCCTCACCAACACCACTCTCTAGTTCGGAGTGCTTGTCTTTGACAGATGGAGAACCTCTGCATCATGAGGATATCACCAGTTATAGGAGTTTAGTTGGTGGTATTCAGTACTTGACTCTTACTCGACCTGACATCTCCTTTGCAGTTAACAAAATTTGTCAATTTCTTCATGCACCTACTACCACTCATTGGACAGCAGCTAAGAGAATCTTGAGATATATCAAGAATACATTGACTGTTGGGCTCACATTCATAAAGTCGTCATCTACCCTTATAAGTGCATTTTCTGATGCTGATTGGGCTGTCTGTCTAGATGATAGAAGGTCGACTGGTGGGTTTGCTATATTCTATGGTCCAAATTTAATATCATGGTGTGCAAAGAAACAGGCAACAGTCTCTAGGTCAAGTACAGAGGCAGAATATAAAGCTTTGGCAAATGCAACGGCTGAAGTTATTTGGATTCAGTCCATGTTGAAAGAACTCAACATCCCAGAAGTGCATCCTCCTTGTTTGTGGTGTGACAATCTTGGAGCAACTTATCTTACTGCTAATCCAGTTTTTCATGCCAGGACCAAGCATATCGAGATAGATTTTCACTTTGTCAGAGAACGAGTTGCAAACAAACAATTAGATGTCCGGTTCATTCCTTCAAAGGATCATCTTGCGGATGGGTTTACAAAGGCCTTACCCACAAAAGGTTTTGAAGAGTTTCGACGTAATCTCAACTTGGTGCAGTTGTGATTAAGGGGGAGTGTTAGAAATATTGTAATAGAATAGTAGATAGAGATAGTCTTGTATCGCAAGTCATGTAACTCTTATGTTTATCTTTCTATCTCTATCCCTCTCGTTGTAATACGGTTGGAGATTATTCTCATCAACCGAACCATGTACATGACCACGAGATCCTTCTCGCTCAATCAATATAAATAACGCGGGCTCCCATGTATGGGAGTTTGAGATGCTTCATAATTCTTTCAATCTCTACTGCTAATCTCTTCTCACGTAAGATCAACTCTACCAGATCCATTTTAATCCCGTCCCACAAAATTGCTTTAAGGGCCGTCGGCAAAATTATTTGTGGTACCATGAGGGCTCCAGCGCGAAACAAATCATGTAAACTTATTTACAGGATATTGACATGAACTTGAGTTCATATAGATGCACGAAATTCATATAAAATAGACATTGCCGTAATAATTCACATCCAAAATCATGCGCAATATAAAGAGATAACAAGTCGGCATATGATTTATGGACGTTGTAGTTACAAAATCCGACGACTGAAACACTAAGGAACCAATGCAAAGGTGAAACAAAGTTGACCAGAGCAAAGGGATTTTTTTACCTCTAGCATTTGATCGACCACGTTGTGGGTGCCGGTGGAGTCGACGGGATCGCGGGGTACATGGTCCGTTGGAGGGGGTGGAGGAGGCGCCCGCCCTCGGGCCGCAGCCACCTTCTTCCTCGGGCCCTTCGCTTGCGACTTCGACCGACCAACGTAGGGGGTGGAGGAGGCGCTCGTCCTCGCGCCGCGGGCACCTTCTTCCTCGGGCCCTTTGCTTGCAACTTCGACCGACCACGAGAGGGGGTGGAGGAGGCGGCCGTCCTCGAGCCGGCGACCGCGACGAGAGGGAGCATGGCCGTGATGGAAGAAGATTGCGTGGTGAGGTTCCATGGATGACATGGTTCCCTTGTTGCTTCCGCTTCACGTCGGCGACATAAGGAGTTGGTGCATCGGCCGCCAGAGGCACGGGAGGACGAGGCATCGCCCATGGGGCCGGGGGCGCATGAAATGCACCAATCGATGGCCGCAGGAGGCCCATGCAGGCGTTTGAAGGAGTGGTGAGGCGAGACGGTGCGGGGTCGGGCAAATCGGCCGCACTGGCGGCTTGGAAGGGGAGCAAGTTTTCCTCCCTCCAAATCGCGTGTGGGATAGAGGGAGCTCCAGATTTTTTTGATAAAAAGACTCTAAGGTAGGCCCCTACAGCATAATTGGAGCAAAAATCCCAATTGTTAGTACCATGCCTTGAACCTGGGTAGGTGGGAAGACATCAACTCATTTCCACCACTAGACTATGACTTAGTTTGCCGGGCGGGGGGCTCTAGATTTGCCGGGTGTGGGCCGAAATATGCAGGTCCACGCAAAAAAAAATTATGGGACGAGCCGTTTTACTGGACCTGGTCGGGATGATTATTTGACCCCGGTTCCGTAAAATGACAGATATGCTAGAGTTGCTCAAAGAACAACTTTGGTAATGAAGAGGAAAACACAATAGCCGCCTCCGTTTTACTAGACCTGGTCGGGATGATTATTTGACCGTGATTTCTCTGCCTACTGCCGCCACCGGTCCTCCTCATCTCCGGTGGGAGGCATGGTGCACCCTGGGACTTGCCGACGGAAAGAATTTTGCTTTGTTTTTATGTGTTTTGTGAGTTTGTTTAAAGTTTGCGTGCTACTCAAAAAGATGAGGCGGTGACGACTCCGTGAAGATGGAATAAGGTTCATCCCGATAGCCTCCATTCCGGTGATGCGTCTAGTGTCATTGGAGGGCATGTGGAAGTTTTTCTCCGGCGGATCTCACAGGATTCGATCGATGATGGTATTCGGTGGATCTGCTTGAATCCAGTATTTGCTCGTTTCCGTTTGTGTGTCTATAGGTTAGATCCTTTTGGTCTATAATTCTCTTCGTTGGCGGCGGTTGTTGTTCTGGTGCGCTGGTCCTATAGTAGCACGACGACTTCCCAACAGTCTACTACAATAAGTTTGACCCGACCTTGTCGAGGGAGGGACGACGATGGTGGCACGCCTGTCCACGAGGCCCACACCCTGTCCACGAGGAGGCCCACACCCTGTCCACGAGGGTGTGGGCGCTCCCCCTGCCTCGTGGCCCCCCGGACCTCCACCGACCTCAACTCCAACTCCATATATTCACGTTCAGGGAGAAAAAATCAGAGTGAAGGATACATCACGTTTTACGATAAAGAGTCGCCGCCGAGCCCTGTTCTTCCTCGGGAGGGCTGATCTGGAGTCCGCTTGGGGCTCCGGAGAGGGGAATCCATCGCCATCGTCATCATCAACTATCCTCCATCACCAATTTCATGATGCTCACCGCCGTGCGTGTGTAATCCCATCGTAGGCTTGCTGGATGGTGATGGGTTGGATGAGATTTACCATGTAATCGAGTTAGTTTTTTTAGGGTTTGATCCCTAGTATCCATTATGTTCTAAGATTGATGTTGCTATGACTTTGCAATGCTTAATGCTTGTCACTAGGGCCTAGTGCTATGATTTCAGATCCGAACCTATTATATTTTCATGAATATATGAGTGTTCTTGATCCCATCTTGCAAGTTATAGTCATCTACTATGTGTTATGATCCGGCAACCCCGGAGTGACAATAGTCGGGACACTTCCCGGTGATGACCTAGTTTGAGGAGTTCATGTATTCACTAAGTGCTAATGCTTTAGTCTGGTTCTCTATTAAAAGGAGACCTTAATATCCCTTAGTTTCCAATAGGACCCCACTGCCACGGGAGGATAGGACAAAAGATGTCATGCAAGTTCTTTTCCATAAGCACGTATAACTATATTTGTAATACATGCCTACATTATATTGATGAACTGGAGCTAGTTCTTTGTCACCCTATGTTATAACTGTTGCATGATGAATGCTATCCGACATAATTATCAATCATTGATCCATTTCCTACGAGCTCATTTCATATTGATCTTTGCGAAGTTACTTTTCCGTTGCCACTATTACGATTGCTACAACACTGCTACTGTTACTTTTGCCACCGTTACCGCTACTTCCATACTACTTTGCTACTAATTACTTTGATGCAGATATTAAGTATTTTAGGTGTGGTTGAATTGACAACTTAGCTGCTAATACTTGAGAATATTCTTTGGCTCCCCTAGTGTCGAATCAATAAATTTGGGTTGAATACTCTACCCTCAAAAACTGTTGCGACCCCCTATATTTGTGGGTTATTACTCCTGCCCAGGTCCCGCCTCGAGACGGCGGCACTTCATCCCGAAACTCCTCTCTTTATTTTTTCTAGGTCAAAATTACTTGTATACCAGAAGAGGGGCACCCGAGGTGGGCCGAGGGGAGCACAACCCACCAGGGCGCGCCTGGGCTCCCTGGCGCACCCAGGTGGGTTGTGCCTACCTGGTGGGCCCCCTCTGGTACTTATTGGCTCCAATAATTCTCATTATTCCATAAAAATCCTCGTGAAGTTTTAGCTCATTTGGAGTTGCGCAGAATAGGTAGCCTGACGTAGCTTTTTCAGGTCCAGATTTCTAGCTGCCGGAATTCTCCCCCTTTGCGTGTACCTTGCATATTATGAGAGAAAATGCATTAGAAATACTCCTAAAAGCATTATTATGCAATAAAACAACATAAATAACAGTAGGTAAACATGATGCAAAAATGGACGTATCAGTCATCGCTACGAGTAGCATAAGCATCATATTCTTCTGGTGTAGAATCCTTGAAGGAGCATCAGCTAGGGGTTGATCCAACACGTACTCCTTTTTAGCACTCCTGAGAACAAATCTCTGCTTTTGGATCCAAGCTGCATAGTTTCCACCATCTGCATCCAACTTTTCTTTCTCGAGCATAGGGGCTAAGTTGAACATATTGCGAGCCATCTTCAACGACAAACACACAAATAGTCTTTGACACAATTCATAATTTATTATAGCACTAGTGTTAAACAAGTTTTAATTTATAGTGCACTCCCACTCAGATTAATTTCTCTCATAATTAATAGTGAGTAATTCAAGATCCAAGTCTAGTTCTCAGCCATTGATGTGTGCATCACTGATGACGAGAATTTTGACCGGTAGGCAATCTTTTGCCAATCATATCTCCATATGACCCTTTTTCTTGCTTTGTGCTCCGAGCTCAAGACTATTCTGCTAGAACTTCAACACAACCGAGTGCAATCTGCATCTATGGTATGACCATCTTCGCCTTACACCTCGCAACCCATTTTTACTCATGTGGACATGACACACTATGACCGTTAAGTGTTATAGACGGTTGCTACACGGGGAAGAGCACCTTTTAACTTGATATTTACTATCAGCAATCACCCTAATAATTGATTACTGCGCAATCAGAAGGGTGCAAACAATAAAGGGATAAACATCTCAGGCAATTTATAATAGCATAACATGGTATAGCCCTGGGCACCGGGAATCCTCCATGATCGTCTTCAATCTCCAGTTGAAGCGACATGACGGCCACCATTTCGATACCTAGGTAATTGTTTAAAAAACATTGCCATGATGACGATTTCATAAAATGTTGTCATGGCGATCATTTCAGAAAACATTGCCAAAATCTGAAATTTCATCGTGACACGAAATTATAGCTCCTCGTCCCGTGCCTGGTACAACTTCTCCTCGTCGGGGTCCTCCTTGTATGTTTGTCACCATCACCTATAATCTATCTCTATGATCTTTACATTAAGGTGGCAATCCTGTGGCTCCGACCATCATGCCGTGACATGCAGGCCACTTAACATTACAACATATAACCATCTCATACATAAACTCATTATCATGACGAAGGCTATACCACATCATATGCAAACCCTACAAAACCAAGTTAGACGTCCTCTGATCGGTTTTAGCAAATTTTTGTTACGAGGTTAACCAGTTTTAGCAATTAGGACTAGCTACCTACGCAAGCACAACAAGGCGATGTTCTTGATGCTAGATTAAGTTTTGGGGTGTGTGAAAGAGAGACTTGATAAAAAGTCTCATCCCCCACACTAAACTTCGTCAATACGCGTGACCCCCTAGAAGATAATCCATCTTCAACACCCTCTTGTGTACGTGATGGTTCACTATTCCTGACTGTGATGTAGCCCAAGGAACTGTTAGCAGATCATCGACAGCCAGAGCCGATCGATTGTCAGAACCTCGTAGGAAAACTACATCATTCTGCGGATGAACTGAACCGAAGCAACACTCGTGGGAAGCATAGTAAGAACATCAACCCTCACATATCAGATATGATCTAGATCGCAACCTACATCTACTCATAAACCAATTCATGATGCCACTGTTGGGAAATGTAGTAGAAAACAAAAAAATTCATACCTACGATCACCAAGATCAATATGAAGATGCATAATGGGTTGGGATCAACGATCGGTACCAACTCCGCAGTGCAGCGTAAGAAGAAGAGTTAGTGTAGATCATGCTTGAAGTCCCTCGAACATTGATGACGATCCCGCGAACCGTCCTCGAACGATCCCTCGAACCGAAGACCAAAAGCATGACCTCTCTACTTGGTTGCAAGCGTACGGTCTTCTTGATCCGGCAGTGCTTCACCGTCCTGAGCTAATCATCGCTGGAGAATTAGAGGAAGGAGATAAGAACCACACCGGGCCTCTAATTATGAGGATTAGAGGTGGCTAGGGCTATCTCTAATTAGTTTAGGACCAACTAGAACTAGAACTAGATCAACTAGAAGAGGCACCCAAAAACTTGTGTTCAATAAGGTGGAAAACCTCTAGTATATATAGGTTTAGGGGGGAGGAGAGGGAAGCCACCAAGGGAGGAAAGTCCTCCCTTGGAGCGTTGCTACTTCTTGAGTTTGCGTTGGTTTTTCCGTTGAAGAGGAAAGGGTGATGCAGCAAAGTAGATATAAGTATTTCCCTCATTTGAGAACCAAGGTATCAATGCAGTAGGAGGTACATGCAAGTCTCCAATCTATGCACCTACACAAACAATCAAACACTTGCACCCAACGTGATAAAGGGGTTGTCAATCCCTTCATGGACACTTGCAAGGATGAGATCTGGTAGAGATAGATATAAAAGATTACTAAAACATAAAACAAAATAAAAGTAAATAAAACTCAGCGAGGTATTTTTGGGTTTTTGGTTTATAGATCTGAAAATAAATGATGGAAAAAAGACCCGGGGGCCATAGGTTTCACTAGAGGCTTCTTTTTTTCTCTCTTGAAAGAAAAAATATGGTGGGTGAACAAATTACTATCGAGCAATTGACAGAAAAGCGCAAAGTTATGATGATATCCAAGGCAATGATTATGAATATAGGCATCACGTCCGTGTCAAGTAGACCGATCCTGCCTGCATCTAGTACTATTACTCACACATCTACCGACTCCTGCCTGCATCTAGAGTATTAAGTTCAAGAGAACAGAGTAAAGCTTTAAGTAAGATGACATGATGAAGAGGGATAAACTCAAGCAATATGATGAAGACCCCATCTTTTTACCCTTGATGGCAACAATACAATACGTGCCTCGCTACCCCTACTTTGTCACTGGTTGAGGACACCGCAAGATTGAACCCAAAACTAAGCACCTCTCCCATTGCAAGAAGAACCAATCTAGTTGGCCAAACCATATTGATAATTCAAAGAGAAATACAAAGATATCAAATCATGTATATAAGAATTTAGAGAAGACTCAAATAATATTCATAGTCAATCTAATCATAAATCCATAATTCACCGGATCTCGACATATAGACCGCAAAAGAATATTACATCGGATAGATCTCCAATAACATCGAGGAGAACATTGTATTGAAGATCAAAGAGAGAGAAGAAGCCATCTAGCTACTAGCTATGGAACTGTAGGTCTATGGTAAGCTACTCACATTTCATCAGAAGGGCAATAGGGTTGATGTAGAAGCCCTCCGTGATTGATCCCCCTCCGATAGGGTGCCGGAAAAGGCCCCAAGATGGGATCTCACGGGTACAGAAGGTTACGGTGGCAGAAAAGTATTTTTGTGGACGCTTCTGGTCGTTTGGGAATATTTGGGAATTTATAGGCCAAAGATTAGGGTTGGAGGAGCTTCGAGGGGCCCACAAGCCCTCTAGGAGCCCCCTAGGGCGCGCCTCTGAGGCTTGTCGCCTCATCGGGACTCCTCTGACTTCAACTCCAAGTCCTACGGGTGTCTACTGGTCCAAGAAAAACATTGCGAAAGTTTTATTCCGTTTGGACTCCATTTGATATTCCTTTTCTGTAAAACTCAAAAACAAGGAAAAAACAGAAACTGGCACTGGGCACTAGGTCAATAAGTTAGTCCCAAAAATAATATAAAATAGCATATTAATGCATATAAAACATCCAAAACAAATAATATAATAGCATGGAACAATAAAAAATTATAGATACATTGGAGACGTATCAAGCGTTGGCCTAGGGGGATCCAACTCCCACCCCTAGTAGGATTCGCCCCCCCCCCCAAGGAAAGGGAGGCACCACCTCCACTTGGGCCTTTAGGGCCCAAGTCTCCTTCCACCTCTTGCCTTTTAAGGCCCGTTGATATTAATTTATATATAGAATACTTTAAATATTTTCAGATTGTTATATATATAATTTAACATCTTTGAAAACATTTCCCACCTATATATAATTAATAGGTAAGGCTCGGTATTACCCATATTCACCGAAACTCTTCCGGTGACCCCGAAACACTTCCGGAACCTCTTGGAACTATTCCGGATATTAATGAAACTATTTCAAGAAAATATATTCTAATCACTCCCATTGCACTAGCTCTCAGCAGATCGTGATTACCTTAAGCTTTTGACCCTGTACGTTTGGTAAATCATAGACATGAATGAACCCCCTTCATTCAATGAACGATAGCGACACCATGGACATTCATATCAGTCCCTATGATTACATGAATGATATTGAGTGAACTTTTGCTTATCATGTGACATTCCCTTTGCTTCGTGATACTTTACAAAACACGGTGTGCATCGGTATCCTCCAGAGTCATCACCATGCTCACTATACCGTCACTCCCATTACCAGTTTTGTTCTTATTTCTTGTTGACGTGTTTCGGCATCCCCGTGATGAAGTCACTTGTGTCTGGCCAGACATTGATGGATGCCGTCACACTGAGAGGGCCCTAAGAATATCTCTCCATCGTCGAAGGAGCAAATGCCACTCTTGAGTTGTTTGTTCACTTGTCAAACTTTCGGTGAGCCTGGAAGTTGTCGTTATGATCACCTTGTTACAGATGATGTTTGAGCAACCCTAAAGTCCATCGTCTGGTAGCAAGTGACCGAGACACTCTCATGGTCTGAGGAACTAAAGAACACATGCTAACACTTCGTGTTATAACAGATGATTTCAGACAATATGATCACTATGTATAACTTACAAGATTGGGTCGATTCAATATGATAGTTCTTCTAATGTCATACCCTCAATGTTCTTTTAGGACTATCATTACAGCTGATGATATCTTAAGATCTAGAAAACGTGATCACCCACAACACTTGAGCCAGTCCTAGAGGCTGGACCGGGAACCTATTGTCCGACTGTTTATCATTTCACACGTGCATATGAGTTTTCCACTAAACCACATATTCTAGGATCATAACAGTTATAGCACGAAATATAAACTCTTAATTATGAATAATGGGAATATAATAATACAATATTATTGCCTCTAGGCCATATTCCCAACATGAAATTCTGGCCGAAAAAGCTACAACGGAGATAACAATTCTCCGGAGCTCAAAAGGACGTGAAAATGGACCGTGCTATGTGTCAGCCGGCAAATCTTTTTAAAAGATCTCCGCCTCAGCAGACACTAGATCTAAGACAATCCAATGACTAGCCCTTCCTCACCATTGCAACAAAGGCTTTGTTTTAATCTTCTTTGCAACAGAGATCATGTTGCAGAACCATCTACAACAGAGATTGCGTTGCAAAAAAAACCCGTCTTCACTTTTTTTGTGACATAGATAATGTTGCAAAAGGACTTCTGCAACATGGATGCTGTTGCAGGATTTTTCGAATAAAAAATGATGTCGCAGTAGCACCGTCGTCGTTGTCGTCGCCGTTTTGCAACTACGTCATGGTTGCAGAAATTCATCGGTGTGCGGCGGCACGGTCGACATGGGTTTTTGCTGGTGATGTTGCATTTTTTTCACTTTTTTGCAACATTTAAGTTGTTGCGAAATAAATTCTTGCAACATAGATGTTGTTGCAGAAAACTTTTTGGTTTGTCTGCGAGGCACACACGCGACGCGTGTAACCGTTAAAGAAGTGCTAGATGGACCCATACAAGACACGTGTCACAAGAAGTAGACGGCGGACGCTCGTATGGGATCGGCCTAAAGGCAAACATTTCCCCGTGAAAATTTACAAATATTTATTTAGGAATATATAAAAAGTACTAGAAGAAATAAGTACCGGAGAAGACCCTCGGTGGGCCCACAAGCAAGGGGTGCGCCCTACCCCGAGGGAGCACGCTAGTGGCTTGTGGGTCCCATGAAGGCCTATTGCTGGTGATCTTCTCCTATGTGAATCCATTTTACCTTAAAAAATAGAAGACTTTTGGGACAAGCCGTTGCCGTCTCAAGGCAGAACCTAGGCAGGAGCACTTTTGCTCGCCAGCGGAGCGATTCTGCCCGGGAAACTTCCCTCTGGGAGGGGAAATCAAATCCATTGTCATCACTAAGCTCCTCTCATCATGGGAGGCCTCATCTTCATCATCTTCCCCATCGTCATCTCATCTCAAAACCCTAGTTCATCTCTTATGCTCAATCTTTGTATCCAACCTCAGATGTTTTCGTGTCATAATGTGAAATATAACTTGTAGGATAAAAGCAATAAAATAATAATAATTCATCAAAATAGTTGCATTATAATGTGAAACAAATGCAATGGAGACCAAAACTCTGATACCACATGTAGGATCAAAAGTATGTCTAGAGGGGGGTGATCAGACTACTTGACCAAATAAAACTATCATTTTTCCTAATTTTAGGTGTAGGCAAGTTTTAGCAATTCTACCAAGTCAAGTAACACCCTACACATGCGAGTCTAAGAGTTGAGCAGCGGAGAGTAAAGACTTTGCATATGAACGTAAAGGAGGGATCAAATCAAATGCAATGACAACACTATGATTTTTGGCGTGGTTCTGATAACCCACAAGTATAGGAGATCACGACAATTTTTGAGGGTAGAGTATTCAACCCAAATTTATAGATTCGACACAAGGGGAGCCAAAGAATATTTGCAAGTATTAGCAGCTAAGTTGTCCATTCAACCACACCTGGAGATTAATTATATACAGCAAAGTGATGAATAGCAAAGTAGTATGATAGTTTTGATAATAGTAGCAACAACAATAGTAACAGTAACAGTGATAACAGTGATTTGGTAGCAGTAACGATAGCAGTAGCAGCAGTAGTGACCTAGCAAGAAGAATATAAGGTAAATCCGTAGGCATTGGATCGGTGACTCGTAGGATGATATTCATCATGAGATAGTCATAACCTAGGGCGATATGACACTAGCTCCAGTTCATAAATATAATGTAGGCATGTATTCCGTAAGTAGTCATACGTGCTTATGGAAATAACTTGCATGACATCTTTTGTCCTACCCTCCCGTGGCAGCGGAGTCCAATTGGAAACTATGGGATATTAAGGCCTCCTTTTAATAGAGAACCGGAACAAAGCATTAACACAAGGTGAATACATGAACTCCTCAAACTACGGTCATCACCGGGAGTGGTCCCGACTGTTGTCACTCCGCGGTTACCAGATCATTACACGTAATAGGTGACTATAACTTGCAAGATCGGATCTAGAACATGGATATAATGGTGATAACATAAATGGTTTAGATCTGAAATCATGGCACCCCGGCACAAAGTGACAAGCATTAAGCATGGCAAAGTCATAGCAACATCAATCTCAGAACATAGTGGATACAGGGATCATGCCCTAACAAAACTAACTCGATTACATGATGAATCTCATCCAACTCCTCATCGACCAGCGAGCCTATGAAGGAATTACTCACTCTTGGTGGGGAGCATCATGGAATTGGCGATGGATAAGGGTTGGTGATGACGAAGATCGAAGATCCATCTCTCCGGAGCCCCAAACGGACTCTAGATCTGGACTCCCAATGAAGAACAAGAGACAACGGCGGCTCCTTCTCGTGAAACGCGATAGTTCTTTCTCCCTTATTTTCTTTTGTGGAAATATGTGATTTTATAGCGTCGGTTTCAGGGTCATCGGGGCCACCAGGTTGGAACAACCCACCAGGGCACGCCTGGAGGGGGTGGCACGCCCTGGTGGGTTGTGCCCACCCAGGTGCCCCCCTCCGGTGGTTCTTGGCTCTAGATATTTTCTTTTGTTGTATAAAAAATCCTCGCAAAGTTCCATTCCATTTCGAGAACTTTTATTTCTACACAAAAACAACACCATGGTAGTTCTACTAAAAACAGCGTCAGTGCGGGTTAGTTTCATTCAAATCATGCAAATTAGAGTCCAAAACAAGAGGAACAACATTAGGAAAAGTAGATACGTTGGAGACGTATCAACTCCCCAAGCTTAAACCTTTGCTTGTCCTCAAGCAATTTAGTTGATAAACTGACAGTGAAAAAGAAAAACTTTTACGAACTCTTTTGCTCTTGTTTCCTAAATAAGCTTAAACACCACCCAGGTTTTCAGCAAAGATTATAACTAACCATGTCCACAATAACTCTTAAAAATTATATTAACTCATATCAATGACATAATGAACTAGCGGGCAATAATAAGATATCTCAGACAGTAACATGTTATCAAAACAACCATGATATCATATGACAATAGTGGTATCTCGCCAGCCCTTTCTGAGACCACAAAACATAAATGCAGAGCACCCCCAAAGTTCAAGCAGTGACTAAACATTGTAATTCATGGTAGAAAAGATCCAGTCATGATACACCCAACATTAGCTACACACAATGCATCAACATGATAGTAGTGCTCTCAGGTTCTGTGCTTATTTGAGAAGGTGATGACACAACATAAAAGTAAATAGATAGTCCCTTTGCAGAGGGAAGCAGTGATTTGTAGAGGTGCTAGAGCTCAAGTTTTTAAAACAGAGGTAAATGGAATTTTGGGACATGCACCCTTATCATTTACTTCACGACTATCAGTTATCAATACCTTCCATGCTAAACAAGCTAGTGGCGGTTCCCAAGCGGTAAAGTAAAGGTTATGACTCCATTGGGAGTTTTTGTTTGATTATTTGAGAGATCAATTCTTTTTGCCGTTTGGGACCGGGCATCCCTATTACCGCCCTTTTCTCGTGCGATGGCGAGTGAATAAATACTCGGCCTGAGAATAACCCGCTTAGCATGGAAGATATCGAATGCCTCATGTCGTTCCATGAACGATCCAGACACACAAAAAGGATATTTATTTGAAGTTTTTAGAGATGGCACATGCAAATTTACTTAGGACGACGGGGTAATACTGCATATAGGTAGGTATGGTGAACTCATCTGGAATAACTTCGGTTCAAGGTTTTTGACATAGAAGCAGAGTCCCCACTTAGTACAGGCTAAGGCTAGCAAATAGGTTGAGAAGCGGCCAGCTAGAGATCAACAACAGTCATGAACATGCATTATGCATAAGTAACATTGGATACTAGCATGACTAGGATATTGTAAGTGCGTCTAGTGCGCCTTAGTGATTTTGGTGTATTGAAGACTTATAGGTTAAGGGACTAATATGTTTGTGAGTGTACACAGGCTCTATAAGTCGATGACGAGTTTGATATTTACAGTGAAAGTCGACCCCTAAAAATGAATGTCTTCAGCTGAAGACTTTGGTTCTCCTGAAGACTTTGAAAGTGAAGAAATTGGTGTGACCTTGAAGACTTGGATATTCATGCAAGGATTATGAAGCGCGAAGTCTTTTGTTTTTCTAGTTTCATTTTCTCTTTCTTGAGTCATAGGAAACACTGTACTGTTAAAGGGGGTCGAGGTAATACTAAGGAAATGATTTCCAAGTGATGCTCGTCTCAAAATCCTACACCTACCCAATCCTTTCGAGTGAAGCCATTGGAAATCTCATATCAGTTCAATCAATTTCTTCAGTGACAGAGACGAAAATCTTCTAGTCTCTAAGGAATTTGTTCTGACTGAGGAGTTAGGAATTCGCCAGTGTGGATTGCCTACACAGTGAGTAACATGATAGCCCTGAGGAATTCGAACCTCAAATCCGACCGTTGCTGTGCTATGCGCCAGCTGTCCAAAATATCCTACCACCTAACGGTCATATCATTGAAGGGCATTTATGTCTTATCAGATCAGGATGCTCCCTAGGCTATAAATAGCCGCCCCCTTCAACTACTAGTTGGTTGGCTACTCCGAGAGAAACTAACACTTGTCAATTGAGAGCATCCCATCCTCCGAGGACTTTGAGCGAAAATCATCAAGTGAGGAAAACCCAAAACCCAAACCCAAACACCTACAAACCCAAAGTGATTGAGCATCACTGAAGAGATTGTTCCTGTGTGGAACCGATGCTTGTTACCTTTGAGGACTGTGTATCCTCTAGACGGTTAGGCGTCATGGTCTGAGCATCCAAGAGGAATTGTGGATCTCTGAGTGACCAAGTCTGTGAAGGTTTTGAAGTCACCTATGAATACTTACCACGAGTGTTGGGCGAGGTCTGTGTGACCTTAGCTCAAGGAGAATACGGTGAGGACTGTATGTCCGGGACTGCGTGTCCTCGAGTTTAAATACTCAGCCACTCCAACTAGATGTACAATTGCCACAACAGTTGGAACTGGTCTACCAAATCATTATCTTCACCAAGCCTACTGATTCTATTTCTTCACCCCTTCATTTCCTCATTCATGTGTTGATGAACCTGATCATTAGTGTTTGAAGACTTTGATTGAAGACTTTCTCTATTTCCTCAATCCAATTTCTTCAGTCACACTGTCTTCAACCTGCTTATCCTGTGTTTACGCTACTTGTGCTCTGTGTTTGTTTTTCATATCATCATGATGACTATGCTGTTACTCTATTATGCTTACACTTGAGTACTTATTCCACTGCTAGTTGTTCATGACCTAGGGATTTCCTCACCCTGAAATTCCTCAGTGACAAATTTGTAAAAATGGCCTATTCACCCCCCTCTAGTCGACTTAACGCACTTTCAATTGGTATCAGATCAAGGTACTCCCTTGTTTTGTGTGATTTTGGTTTAACCGCCTGGAGTTTTAGTTATGTCGACTGCAGGAATGAAGAAAGTGACATGCCCCATCTTTGACGGTCATGAGTATCCCAAGTGGAAGGCCATGATGAAGAAGCGACTCATGGCGATGAACAGCAAACTGTGGACCATCGCTGAGATTGGTCTTACCGATCTATGCAAGATGTCGGAGGCTGATGATATTCACAAGTACACTCTACTCAACCTCACGGTGAAGGATATCATCTGCTCCTGTTTGTCCCAAGATCAGTTCAGGAACATCATGCATCTCAACCATGCGAAGCTTATCTCGGACCGACTCTCTGAGGTGTATGAAGGTCATCATACTCGTCATGATCCTTGGTTTGAGGATTTCAAGGAATCTCTCAAGGAGATGACTTTTGCCCCAGAATCATCATCCACTGCAGCATGCCTTATGGCAAAGGGTGCCAAGGTAACTGAATTCTACCTTTCCGAATCTAGTGATGATGAATTGAGTGATGAATTTGCACCCAGCTACACTAAACTTGCTTCCCGTGCCACTAAACAACAAAGAGCTCTTGAAAAATTTCATAACATGCTTGATGAAAGTGATGATATGTTGGGTGAGGAATTGAATCGAACTAAGGCCTTGACTGATAGTCTTTAGAGACTTCAGTCTAGGTTTGACAACCTTCAAAATCATCATAACACTCTCTTAACTAATCATGAGAAGCTTTCTTATGAATTTCTTCAGAGAAAGCAAGATCTTGAGAAGTTAAAAGTGAGTTATGAAGATCTTTAGAAGGAAAACGATTCATTGCTTGCTCAACAAATCAGTTCCGCTCAGGAAGAATTTATTCCACCATGTCTGAAATGCATTGAGCGTGAATCTGCTAATTCTTCACCTAGATGTTCAAATGCTTCTATTGCTGCAAATTCTTCATCCGTCTGTGTGGTCACAAATTCCTCATCTAAGGATACCACAAGTATCACTGACAATAATGCAGGGCTGAAGGAATTGTATGTGACAGGCATATACAAAATCCTTAAAGGGCATCAGACTTTTTGTGATGTGCTCAAAAAGCAGATCTTGATCAGGAATCATAAGAAAGAGGGTATTGCCTTTGAGAGGAAACTCAATGTTGATGGGAGCTACTAGAAACCTAAGCAGTATCCCAAAACCTCATGGGTTGCTGCCAAAGGACCTCCTGTAGATCCATGCACTCTATCTGGCTTTACTTGTGATTCTTCATATGTTCCTCTAATGAGTCATTTGAAGTATATGGGTTCTTCATATTCCTCATATTGCTATATCTGTTACTGTTGATGAAATTGATATCATATTCTTCACTGATGAAGTATATGGGTTCGTAAGTTGCACTAATTCATCTGCAGGATGAACAACCTAAAGCTACTAAGTGGGTCCTCGATAGTGGATGTACAAATCACATGACCGGTGACAGGAACTTATTGATGGACACTGATTTATCTCCATCTCATCTGAAGCATATCACCTACGCTGACAAAGGCAAAAGCAAGGTATTGGGTCTAGGTAAGGTTGAGATCTCAAAGGATAGACACATGGACAAATCATGCTTGTCGAGTCCTTAGGATTCAACCTTATATCTGTGTCAATGCTTTTTGATCTTGATATGGTTGTCGTCTTTGGCAAATATCATTGCATTGTGCTAATGGAATCTGACAATTCCAAAGTCTTCTAAGGCTTTAGGAAAGGAGACTTGTATATTGTTGATTTCTCTGCAGGACCACAGCCTGCCACATGTATACTTGCAAAAGCTTCAGAATGCTGGCTATGGCATCAATGACTTGGTCATGCTGGGATGAGGAACTTGCATACAATCGCAAAGAAGAAGCATGTCATTGGCATCGCGGGTGTCAAATTCCTCAAAGATCATCTTTGTGGGGCTTGTGAGGCTGGAAAGATCACCAGAGCCAAGCATCCCTTGAAAACTATCATGACCACTTCTCGTCCCTTTGAATTACTTCATATGGATCTCTTTGGCCCTACTCATTATGCCACGTTCTCTAGTTCTGCATCATTATATGGCTTTGTCATAGTTGGTGATTATTCTCGTTATACATGGGTGCATATCATCACTTACAAAAATGAAGTACATGAAGTCTTCAGACGATTTTCCTCAAGAGCTTCTACTAACTTCGGTGTGAAGATCAAGCATATCAGGAGTGATAATGGAACTGAGTTCAAGAACACTGGTCTCGATGAATATCTTGATATACTTGGTATTACTCACGAGTTATCTGCTCCCTATACTCCTCAGCAGAATGGTGTCGTGGAGCGCAAGAACAGAACTCTTGTTGAGATGGCTCGCACCATGCTTGATGAATACAAGACACCACAGCGCTTTTGGCCTGAAGCTATTGATAGTGCATGCCACATCATCAACAGAGTATATCTTCACAAATTCTTCAAAAAGACCTCATATGAACTCCTCACTGACAAGAAACCCAATGTAAGTTATTTCAAAGTCTTCGATGCTAAATGATGGATTAGAGATCCTCACCATCACTCTAAATTTGCACCGAAAGCACATGAGGGTTTTATGCTTGGTTACGGAAAGGACTCACACACCTACAGAGTCTTCAACATCAATCATCACAAGATTGTTGAAACTATAGATGTGTGGTTCGATGAAACTAATGGCTCATAAAGAGAGCACCTACCTCCTGTGCTAGATGAAATGTCACCTAAGGAATCCATCAAGCTCAAAGCTACTGAGGATATCATCCCTACCGAAGAATCTGCTGAAGAAGTCATTCCGGATCGTGAAGAAAATCACACTGGTGTTGCTGAAGAAAATGGTCCTGAAGAAATTGCTGGACCTAAGCAGAGTCATCAACCTGCACGTCCTCGCATTGCAAACGAAGTGCAGATCGAGAAAATCATCAGCGACATCAACGCACCACGTCCTCTCACGCGCTCAAAAGCTTCACACTTGTCTAACATTTGTGGGCATTTTGCGTTTGTCTCTATCACAGAGCCCACTAAAGTTGATGAAGCATTCATGGAATCTAAGTGGATTCAAGCCATGCAAGATGAATTGCATCAATTCGAGCTCAACAATGTGTGGGAGCTTGTCAAGCGACCAGACCCACGCAAGCACAACATCATCGGTACCAAATGGATCTACCGCAAAAAACAAGATTAAAATGGCCTTGTGGTGAGGAATAAGGCTCGTCTTGTAGCTCAAGGCTACACACAGGTTGAAGGAATTGATTTCGATGAAACTTTTGCACCTGTTGCTAGACTTGAAGCTATTCGCATATTGCTTCCTTACGCTAACCATCATAATATCATCTTACATCAAATGGATGTGAAAAGTGCATTCCTCAATGGTAAGCTTGAGGAAGAAGTATATGTTGCTCAACCATCAGGTTTTGAGGTTCCAAAATTTCCAGATCACGTCTACAGACTCAACAAGGCACTCTATGGCCTCAAGCAACCACCTCGGGCGTGGTATGACACATTGAAGGAATTCCTCATGAAGAAAGGCTTCAAACCCGGTTCACTTGACCCAACTCTTTTCACCAAAGCATATGATCATGAATTATTCGTGTGCCAAATATATGTTGATGATATTATCTTTGGTTGTACTAATCAACATTACTGTGACGAATTTTCCTATATGATGAGTGAGGAATATCAAATGTCTATGATGGGAGAGTTGAAATTATTCTTAGGTCTTCAAATTCGTCAACAACACAATGGCATATTCATATCTCAGGAGAAATACCTCAAGGATGTGTTGAGGAAATTCGGCATGCAAGATTGCAAAGGCATCAAAATCCCTATGCCCACAAATGGCCATCTATGCACCGATGAAAATGGTAAAGACTTTGATCAAAAGGTATACCGCTCCATGATTGGCTCTTTATTGTACCTATGTGCATCTAGGCCGGATATTATGCATAGCGTTTGCATGTGTGCCCGATTTCAAGCTACACCGAAGGAATCACACCATAAGGCTATGAAGCATATTCTTCGATATCTAGCTCACACTCCAGCACTTGGATTATGGTATCCCAAGGGCTCTTCCTTTGATCTCATTGGATATTCTGACTCTGAGTATGCTGGTGATCGGGTGGACCACAAGTCAACATCAGGCACATGTCATTTCCTTGGACGATCCTTGGTATGTTGGTCCTCGAAGAAGCAGAACTGCGTATCACTCTCTACAGCTGAAGCTGAGTATATTGCTGCTGGATCCTGCTGTGCTCAATTGCTATGGATGAAGCAAACCCTCAAGGACTATGGCATCAATGTGAAGAATGTGCCACTCTATTGCGACAATGAGAGTGCTATCAAGATTGCTCACAACCGAGTTCAGCACTCAAAGACAAAGCACATCCAGATTCGTCATCATTTTCTTCGTGACCATGTGTTGAAGGGCGACATCTCCATCAACCACGCAAATAATGAAGACCAGCTGGCCGATATCTTCACAAAGCCCTTGGATGAGAAGATATTTAGCAAGTTGCGGTGTGAGCTAAATATCTTAGAATCTTTGAATGTTCTTTGAAAAGGACACACATCCTAACACTTATGCAAATTTGATGACTTAGATGTGCAACACACGAAGTAACGTTTTTCTTCAATCAATGAATACTAAACCTCTAAGTGTGAATAAATTAATGAAGAATTTGATTCTCAGAACCCTACGACAATTGTACGCGGTGTCTAAAATCATCATTCTTATACGGTGGGTTACGCCACCAAGCAAAGTTGAAAATCTTCAATTTGAGTTTTTCTTCATTTTTGAAATTCCTCAGTTTTTCAATTTCTTCAACTTTGCATTGTCTTCACCCTTTCCATTGTTGTTCTTCATTGACTATATATATATACTTGAGTTTTTGTGTCCTCTACAACATTCACTTATTGCTAATTCTTCAAGTTGCTTTTTCTGCCAAGTGAATGTGATCGGACCCCTTTTCCCCTCTATGCTAAACTCAACCCAGTCTGTTCACAAATTCTTCATGCGCGTTCTATTTGAAACCCGTTCAAAATCTTCACTGTGTCCTTGTCAGCTGAAGAATTTGCGAACGAAACATTAAATTATTCTTATCTGAATTTTCGACTTTTGCCGCTCAAACCGTTCCACATCCCACGATAAGATTTATCTATTCACCCACGATCTCACACGATCTCCACCACATTGTACATGGGTGACACATGTTGCTAGGATGAGAAGGGTCAAGGGCACATTCGTCCATTTTCCTCGGGCGAGCGGTTTTTCACCTCGGCTATAAATACCCCTCACCCTCCTCAGACAACATTTACCCCACTCGAACTCACTCCCCTCGCTCGAGCTCTCAAGCCCTAGCGCCGCCGCTACCTTCATCGTCGTTGGTGAGGAAGAGCTGCACTGCCTCGACCTCGTTACCGTCGTACTCGCGCCGGCCGCGGATATCTTCACTCCGCCGCGGCCGTAGCTGTCTTCCTCTGCCAAGTTAGGGCGTGGAAGATCTGGAGTGAAGAACTTCCAATATAACACTCCCAGTTCATCGTGTTCTTCGTCAAGGGTAATTAAAAGTTACTTTTACTGCCTTTGTTGATTCTGATGATTTCCATAAAATCTTCAAAAGGTGTTCATTCTTCAACTTCCACACTTTAAACACCTCACACACTCATATGTTCTTGATCTATTTCTCTAAGTGACATTTTTCCTCAAGATTCCTCAATTGTGTGAATTTCACAATCCATACAACTCTGGAACCTAAGTCAAAGAACGCTTAGTGAAATTCTTCAAGACATATCTGGTCAATTTCCTCAAACTTGTTCTGTTTTGCAAAAACTTCTGAGAACGCATATGACCTCTCCAAATTCTTCGCACCTATACTCTGTTCACAGGTACACATGTCTACTGCTGAATCACTAGGTTCTCATCAACTTAACTCATTTGCAACGTTCCTCGAAGAAAAGCTGCATACTTCTTCAGAGAACTCAATAGTTCAAAATCCTCAGTTGAAGAAAATGGTAGATGACAAGAGACCTCAGAAGGGAGGAAGGAAACTGGAAGTGAATACTGCTTTTGAAATCCTTGAAGACATCTATCCATGGTATTGCACTCCGGATGAGGCAACTCATGGAAAGGAAACGAAGAATGAGCGCAAGGTGCGCATTCAGAAAATTGAACGAAGATGGGCATGGGAATGGAGGGAATACAAATATGTCACTCCAAAGTACATGAAGAAATTCCCTCTAAACCCTCCTTGCCCAAGACCTCCATTGGCACCTGGTAAAATTGCTGATCCCACTAGCATCAAGCGCGGTGAGTACTATGCTGATGAATGGGCCAAGCGGCAAGCCAAGTTGGCCAAACAGGCCAAAGAAGCAGCGAGAAAATTCAACAAAGACTCATCTGCTGCTGCTGCTGAGGCCACCACTAGCAAGAAGGTATGCCCAAGAAACCTGCTCAAAAACCACATTCCTAAGCAATGCCCTCACGGGCAAGCTCATCTGTGCCCTCACAGCCTATTCCTCAAGCTGCTCCAGTTCCTCACGTTGCAAAACCCTCAGCTCCTCCAGCAAAGTCCTTGGCACCTGTGCATCTCGCCTCTTGCCAAAGGACCACAGGCATCTCAATTGCCTTAGGAGCATCTGCAAGTTCTTCGGCTCCTCCTCAGTCTTCAATAGGCCCCACTTTGCTGAAAACCAAGGCCACTGCTGGACAAGGCACCAGACCAAGTCCTCACAAGAAGCAAGTTGCCTTCAAAGCGCTGTCGGCTGATGATGAAGAATTAGCCAAAATCATCAGAGACAGACAGCAAAGGGCCGCTAGAGCCAAGGGAAGTATTGTGCCCCTCATGTTGGATCCAAAGAAGATCCTGGACTTCATTGACCTCTGGCACATGGACCCAAACACTCCCTTTCCAGAATTAAACCTCACACCTGGTCAAAGTCATATGTTGACATCTTTCATTTCTGAAGAAAAATGGAAATTTGAGAAAGCCAGGTCTGCGAAGAAAGCCCAGTACAAGAAACAACACTTTCTGAAGGAAAAGTTCTAACGCTATCGCCTGATGAACTTGTCGCTTTGCAATCTGAGATCAAGAAACTCAGTGATGAATTTGACGCCTACAAGGCAGAATGGCTAGGAGCCAAAGTCAGGTTCGTCAAAAGGGCGAAGGGAGACCCAATGTTGCTACTCCAATGCACATTGAAATTCCTCAGGCTGAAGCATCTGCTCAACCTACTGAAGAACAAGCCAGCACCACTGATGAAAATTAGGCTGCTGATGAAACTGAAAGCACCAGGGCTGATGGAGCAATTCCATCGGCTGAAGAAATTGCCAGGGCAGTGTCTAGTGTTGCGCCTGAAGAACAAGACAGGCCAACTAAAGCATATGGCGCTGCCCTTGAAGAAACTGAACAAGTCAGGACAACTACATCAGTTGTGCCTGAATAAACTGCACCAATTTCCTCTGCTCCTCTTACACCAACGCCAACACTAAGTCCTATTCTTCCTTCCGCATTAGAAGTGAAGAAAACCAAGGCTGCAAAGTGAGCTGCAGTGAAAAAAAGGAAAGCATCTGCTTCCTCGGAGTCTTCTGCTCCCAAGAAAGCGAAGATTTTGACCAGCTCATTTGCAAACCCAATAGAGGTTGTTCCTCTTTCAAGCATGCCATCAAAGGAAATCATTCCTTTTGGTGAAGATTATGAGATTCTGAGCGAATCAGATGAAGAAGATCCTTATGCTGCTTCGACAGAGCAGATGGATGAAGAAATTGAAGTGGACAATATCACTTTAACCCCTATGGTATCATCGCCCATGCCTCAGTTCACGAATGAAGAGGCAGGCGTTGAAGAAATTGATGATGAAGAAGAAGACGTGGACATTGGGTACACCAATCCAGTGTTGAATGATGATTATTGGGAAAATCATCACCCCAATTCCCACATGTTCACCCCACTGCAACAGATTCCTCAGTCCCCATTCCAGACTGAAGAAATTCACACGGGCTCTGATGAACCTCAAGCACCTATTCTTACCATGCCTGAAGAAATTCCAGCCACTAGTGCTGATGATAAAGCTGCTGAAGAAAAGGAGACCTAGGCTGCTACTGAAGCAGAAACTGAAATTCCTCAGCCCGCGGCTCTTGAGACTGTGATTCCTGAGGCTGTGAAGACATTGACAGATACTCCTCAACCCAAGCCAAATAATCTGTTCTCGAAGACGCCGAAGTTCAGGGCTGATGACTTCTTCCACGAGCATGTGTTCTTCACAAAATACAACCCATATGACTCTGCTCGTCTTTGAAGGAAGCGTTTCTGGACCGCCAGCCAAGCAAACTTCTATTCTCCACTGCTTTTTGATAAGGACAAAGTCTTTGACCATGAGCATATTCCTCATGTGGACATGGAATCGCTGTCGTGCTTCACACCAGCCCTCAGTGTTCTTCATGACGCTAGACTACTCAACTTCTGCACCGATATGTGTGATTGGAATGAAGAGCTAATTCTTTAGTTCTACGCGACGCTGCACATCATCAGAAACTATGATGCTATAAAGTCTTGGGTGTTGGACTGGATGACAAAGAACACTCACTTCAAAGCACTGGCCTTTGAATTGCTTCACGCCCTGCCTGTCAGTCCTCCCCTTGAAGGTGCACGTCTTATGTATCATGAACCTGAACTCACAGATCACTACATGCAAGTGTTGATGAAGCCGCTGAAGTCTGGTCAAGCCCCAAGGACCAAATTCCTCGTGAAGGAATTGCTATATGTGCCACAGACTGTCTATCGTATTCTGACCAAGACACTGAGTCCAATCAAAGGCCACGACTCGAATGAAGAAGAAGTCGTTGGCATCATGAAGAATCTGCTATTCAATATCATGCATGGTATTCCAATCAACTACCATGACTTCTTCATGAGGACTATGGAAAATGTTGCATTGTTTCCTTTTGAATTGAAGCCTTACGCTCCCTGGATTATGAGATTCCTCATATCAAGGTCTTCAATCAATTACAAGGCTGACACACTCAACCATGGCAGCTACTTGCCCCCCGTTGAAGTCCTCAAGCGAACATTTTCCTCAGCTGACGAAAAGGGCAAGGCCACTGCTGTTATCGATGAAGGCATTCATCCATTGGATGGGAAATTCCGCAAACCTGCATCCTACTCCACCAATGGTGACTCTGCCACTCATGACTCTGCCGCCAATGCTTCAAAGCAAAATCCTCAAGGCACAAGTCCAAGGGTGATGAGTGATCGTGAGCTACTCCTCTTTCTTCATCAGAAGGTCGATCGCAACCACAAATGAGCCAAGCGTCAGTTTGGTTCAATTCTTCACAACATGACTGCTACACACAATTCAGTGACGAAGAACCATTACTACCTCCATGAAGTATTTGATCACACCTGGGTTGTTCTGTCTCATCTCTATGGTGAAGAAGATCTCAAGCAGATGGTCTTCAAGCAGGACTTCAACTGGTCTAAGCAACCGGCGAAGAAATTCAAGAAGGTCGAATTTCCTTCTTTGGTGGCCAGCTCGTTTTCTTCACCACGCGACACTGATGAAAATGAAGATTTGGACGACACTGCGGCAGGCCCTACTCCAACAACCGACCCGAACGACGTTAGCGCTCCTCCATCAACTTCATGATGATATTCTTCAAGGGCGTTAGTCCTCACTTTTTGTCCCTTTTGGTCATTTGATGACAAAGGGGGAGAAATTTGAGTTAGTCTTCAAGCAGGTCTATCTATATGGGCATTTTTTTGTTAAGTTGCAACTCTCGTTCTTCTGAAGATTTTGTTGGATCGAGTTGTAAACTTAAACCCGATGGTGGTCTGATACTTTCGCTATGTTCTTCTGCATGCTATTTCCTCATATATGTTATGCACGCATGCTGAATTATATCAGTCACTATATTTGATCATGCATTTCAAATTCTTCATTCGATATGTTAAATGCATGTATGAGTTACAAGATATAGGGGAAATCTCCATGATTCTACTCTTCAAATGTGCAGTGCTTTAAAAGAAAATTCCTCACTATGCACATCTTCAGGGGAGTTCGTTTATATCTCGTAATCAAATTCCTCAATATGAGTATTTACACTTTATATGTTTAACCTCGTTGAAACCTATATTGTCATCAATCACCAAAAAGGGGGAGATTCTAAGTGCATCTAGTGCCCGTTAATGATTTTGGTGTATTGAAGACTTATATGTTAAGGGACAAATATGTTTGTGAGTGTATACAGGCTCTATAAGTCGATGAGGAGTTTAATATTTACAGTGAAAGTCGACCCCTAAAAATGAATGTCTTCAGCTGAAGACTTTGGTTCTCCTGAAGACTTTGAAAGTGAAGAAATTGGTGTGACCTTGAAGACTTGGATATTCATGCGAGGATTATGAAGCGTGAAGACTTTTGTTTTCGTAGTTTCAGTTTCTCTATCTTGAGTCATAGGAAACACCGTACTGTTAAAGGGGGTCGAGGTAATACTAAGGAAACTAATTTCCAGGTGATGCTCATCTCAAAATCCTACACCTACCCAATCCTTTCGAGTGAAGCCATTGGAAACCTCATATCAGTTCAGTCAATTTCTTCAGTGACAGGGACGAAGATCTTCTGGTCTCTGAGGAATTTGTTCTGACTGAGGAGTTAGGAATTCTCCAGTGCAGATTGCCTACACAGTGAGGAACATGATAGCCCTGAGGAATTCGAACCTCAAATCCGACCATTGTTGTGCTACGCGCCAGCTGTCCAAAATATCCTACCACCTAACGTTCATATCATTGAAGGGCATTTATGTCTTATCATGTCGGGCTGCTCCCTAGGCTATAAATAGCCGCCCCCTTCAACCAATAGCTGGTTGGCTGCTCCGAGAGAAACTGACACTTGTCAATTGAGAGCATCCCATCCTCTGAGGACTTTGAGCGAAAATCATCAAGTGAGGAAAACCCAAAACCCAAACCCAAAGACCTACAAACCCAAAGTGATTGAGCATCACTGAAGAGATTGTTCCTGTGTGGAACCGACGCTTGTTACCTTTGAGGTCTGTGTATCCTCCAGACGGTTAGGCATCATGGTCTGAGCATCCAAGAGGAATTGTGGATCATTGAGTGACCAAGTCTGTGAAGGTTTGGAAGTCACCTGTGTAGACTTACCAAGAGTGTTGGGCGAGGTCTGTGTGACCTTAGCTCAAGGAGAATACATCGAGGATTGTGTGTCTGGGACTGTGTGTCCTCGAGTTCAAATACTCAGCTGCTCCAACCACACATACAACTATCACAACAGTTGGAACTGGACTACCAAATCAATGTCTTCACCGAGCCTACTGGTTCTATTTCTTCAACCCCTTCATTTCCTCATGCATGTAATGATGAACTTGATCATTACTATTTGAAGACTTTGACTGAAGACTTTCTCTATTTCCTAAATCCAATTTCTTCAGTCAAACTGTCTTTAGCCTGCTTATCCTGTGTTTACGCTACTTGTGCTTTGTGTTTGTTTTTCATATCATCATGATGACTATGCTGTTACTCTATTATGCTTACACTTGAGTACTTATTCCGCCGCTAGTTGTTCGTGACTTAGGAATTTCCTCACCCTGAAATTCCTCAGTGACGAATTTGTAAAAATCGCCTATTCACCCCCCCTCTAGTTGACTTAACGCACTTTCAGATATGAACACCATGAACATAAATATCATATACGGTATGTTGGTTTTGATTCAACTACATGCATGAACATGTGCACAGTCAAGCCACTCGAACATTCAGAGGAGGATACCATATCATCATACTACATGAAAATCATTTTAACACAATGTTGACATTCAAGATAAGTCACTATTCACTCCTAGCTACTTATGCATGGCATGAGAAACTATAATCTCTAATTGTCATTGCAAACATGTTTGATCATAATAGGTTGAATCACGTATACTAGGTTAAACATATTTACAGAAATAGAACAAGTCGAGTTCATACCCGTTTATCTCTCCCACGGCCAGTTCATCTAATATCGTCATCATTGCCTTTCACTTGCACGACCGAACGATTTGAAAATAGTAATAGTGCAAGAGTGTTGTGGACTAAGCTGGAATCTGCAAGCATTTTATTCAGAAATTGAAGACAAGGTAACATGGGCTCTTTGTCATATCAATAATGCAAAAGAGAGCCACTCAACATTTTCATCGTGGTCTTCTCCTCGGTATGACTCAACAAAAATAAAAGAAATTCAGAGAAACACACTGAAATATTTTTGAAGTTTTTTTTGCTTTTCATAGACAAAAAAATGAAAAGAGAAAAGCAAAAACGAGAAAATCTATTTACACGGGAAAGCTCCAAACAAGTAAAAGAAGAACAAGGAAATCTTTTTGAGTTTTCTTTTTAGTGCTACAACAATTTAACTAGGAAGAAAAATCAAAAAGAAGCAAGAAACATATTTTTGGATTTTCTCAAAGTTTTTCAAACACACAAGAAGAAAGCGAGAAAATAAATCTAACATGGATAATACAATGAAAAGGTATGAACACCAACAACTGGAATGAAATGTGTGAACGTGAATGTAATGTCGATGGGAATACGTACTTCCCCAAGCTTAGACTTTTGGCCTAACTTGGTAATCAGTCAGTAGCCTGCGTAATGGTCGGAGAGGTTGCTCACGAAGGCTCTTGGTGCGGATGCCTCAGTCCGCCGTGCAACCACAACCTTGCCTTATGAGCCTGGGCCTCGCTCTCAAGAATATAATATCTTCCCCTGTTATGAACATTAAAGAGAGCAGGTGCAGGCAAATATGTGTCTACCACGGAGTCCTTGTTAAACATCAAATTATAAGTGAAATTATGGGGATCACCTCTCAGGATCTTATGACGTTTCATAGCATCAAAGTCTAGGTATTGCGTGGGTAAAATAGGATCATAGGTCAAAAGGTGAAACACCTAGCCCTCTTGCTAAGCATGTGGCATAAATTCCACCATAAAAATATCCACTACCAGCGTTGTGTTGTAAACAACGTGCAACAGTTGCTCCAAGATTATAACTTCTATCACCGTTGAGAGCGGTGTGTATGAGGCTCAGATCAGGAGCACAAAGTGTACTACAATCTTGTTTGCCTACAATACATTTTCCATTAAATAATGGGAAGTACTGAATTGCATAAAAATGAATGCCTTTTATTCTACCTTGCGTCACTCCCCTAGTTTCACCATAGCAAAGACTAGTCAAAAATATTTTGAACTCAGACCTCGGCGGCTCATCGAGCGTACCCAAGAATGGGATTTTCACTACTAGGAAAAGGCCTACTAATGGCGCACCTAATTTGGCCATTAATGGCGCATTAGTGGTGCGCCATTAGTGCCACGCTATTAGTATATTTTACTAATGGCGCACCACTGGTGCGCCATTAGTATCTGGTATACTAATGGCACACCAGCTGGTGCGCCATTAGAATAGCCCACGGTGCGCCATTAGTATAGGCCACTGGTGCGCCATTTATAGGCCACGGTGCGCCATTAGTATTTTTGAATTTTGAAGGCGGGAAAATAGTAGTGGCGCACCGTCTAACCCCCACCGTGCGCCATTGCTATTTTTGAATTTTGAATTTGGATCTGGATCACGATTTTTTTGCCCATTTTTTGCTCGTTTTTTTGCTTGTTTTTTTGCACGATATTATTTCAAATTATGTTCCCATTTTTGGATCTTGTACGTTCTTTTGCCGTGTTCTTTTGCCGGAGAGGAGGAGGAGGTGACCGCAGAGGCGCTCGCCTACATCGCCGGAGAGGAGGACGAGGTCGCCGGAGAGGAGTTCACCGGAGCATCGGAGAGGAGGAAGGAGAAACCATGAGGGGATGGGAGGAGAGGAGGGAGGAGGAGCTCACCGGAGAGGAGGCAGGAGGAGCTCACCGAAGATGAGGGAGGAGGAGCTCACCGGAGAGGAGGGAGGAGGAGCTCACCGAAGAGGAGAGAGGAGGAGCTCACCGGAGATGAGGGAGGAGGAGCTCACCGGAGAGGAGGGAGGAGAAACCATGAGGGGAGGGGAGGGGTAGAGAGGAGAGGTGGAGGAGGTCGCCTGAGAGGAGGAGGAGGTCGCCGGAGAGGAGGAGGGTAGTATGGTGGAGGAGAGAAGGGAAGATGGAGTGGAGGAGTGGAGGAGAGGTGGAGTGGAGGAGAGGTGGAGTGGAGGAGAAGAATGAAGAGGTAAGGAGCAGAGGACACGCCCAGCCATATATACGGCATAGTAATGGCGCACCGCGGGCAGGTGCGCCATTAGTAATTTTTTTTATTTTTTTGATTTATTTTGAATTGTGAAGGCGGGAAGATACTAATGGCGCACCATGGGCAGGTCGCCATTAGTAACTTTTTTTAATTTATTTTGAATTTTGAAGGCGGGAAGATACTAATGGCGCACCACGGGCAGGTGCGCCATTAGTAACTTATTTTTTTATTTTTTTTTTATTTTTTTTTTGAATTTTGAAGGCGGGAAGATAGTAATGGCGCATCATGGGCAGGTGCTCCATTAGTAAGTTTGACTTTTTTTGAATTTTTTTGCCTCTAGATCTTGAAAGCCCCGTAACTTTTTTTCTGTTAGGTTTTTGGGGATTTTGAAATTTTTTTTGCCTCTAGATCTTGAAAGTCCCGTAACTTTTCGAGTAGATGATTTTTCATATAAAAAACTTTTTCATCCGAGTTCGTATGCAAAAGTTATGCCCATTTTACAAATTTCCACAGAGATTTTGCAACAAAGTCGAAATTCATATTTGTAAATTTTCCCAACAACTAGACCACATATTACATGGGAAACTTATTTTCTTTTATTTTTTTGACATTTCCGTCATTTTCTTTTATTTTTTTAAAACTGAAAAGGCGATCCACGAGGGGGGGGGGTGTGCATTCGGTGTTGGGGCAAGTTAGTAATGGCGCACCGTGGGGTGGTGCGCCATTACTAGTTAAAACTAGTAATGGCGCACCGAGATATGGTGCGCCATTAGTAACAAATATTTTTTTATTTTTTTTACTTTTTTACCAAAACTACTAATGGCGCACGGGGGATGTGGTGCGCCATTAGTATGTCAACTACTAATGGCGCACGGCGGACATGGTGCGCCATTAGTAACAAAAAAAATTATGTTTTTTGTCAAAACTACTAATGGCGCACCACACAAGAGGTGCGCCATTAGTAATATATTACTAATGGCACACCGAGACATGGTGCGCCATTAGAATATAGTAATGGCGCACCACATGTCTGGTGCGCCATTAGTGGCCATTCCATCTATAGCCATTTTTGTAGTAGTGTTTGCAGAGGTGAGCAAACCTTTCTAAAGATATGGTAAATGGATTTTCATACAGTTTAAATGACACCCTAGACTCACGAGAAAGAAATTTAAATCCTTTGACAAATGATTCAGTGAGGATGAGGTGTTGGTCGCACTTATCTGAAATGTAGGGAACGAGGTCGGCATTGTGAACATATTGCTCAAATTCCTCCTTAATGCCCACGCTCACCATATAATTGTTGCATGACCATAAGCATGCTTTGGTGGTGGCACTTTGAATGGAACTTTCACTTGGTTCAACATAAGACCGACGAGCAGAGCTGCTGCTAGAAGATGCCTCCAAGGATCTCCTCCTCGAAGAACTCCTTCCAAAAAGGTTCATCATATTCATGTACAATTCCTGAAAAATTTTGGTCACAAAAATTTGTTAACAAAACTTCATAAGAATGGTAGCAACTACTCATAGGGATGTATAGAGGACATAGCAAGCATTCAAACTACTTAGAACTCTAATAATTCAACATGCAAGCTCATCTACAGCAGCACCAAGAGTAGCTAATTATTCAAAATATAAACCACTAAAACAAAAACTAATTGGACACATGGAGGAGTCACATACCAAGCAACAATTCCCCGAAACAGCTTCGGAAACAGAGCTTCGAGCAAAGAGATCGAAATCCGCGGTTTCGGGAGCAAGAACATGAGAGAGAGAGAGCAATGGTGATTTTTTGCTGGGTGAATGTGATGATGTGGGAAGAAGAATTAAGTGAGGGGCCCACGTGGGGACCACAACCCTCCAGGGCGCGCTTGGGGGGTCCTGGCGAGCCCAGGTGGGTTGTTCCCACCTGCACCTCCCTCTGATATTATTTTCACCAGAAATTCAGAAATATTTAGAAAAAAATTGTATTAAATTTTCAGGGCATTCTGAGAACTTTTATTTTTGGGTCATTTTTTATTGCACGGAAAACTCAGAAAATAGGCAAAGCATGGCATTTTAGTTTATTTAACTAGTAAAAACAGAAAACAAAAGGTAGGGACAGAAGGTAGTGCTCACTAAATTCATCAACTTCATACCTCTCAAAAATGATCCATTAATAAGGTTGATCATGTCTTATTAATAACCACTTTCGATTAGTATGAAACCGAAGAACTTTCGTAAATCACTAAGTTACCTCAATGGGGATATGAATGTCCCCAACAGTAAGCATTTCATATTTCTTTTTAACAGTAGGTAGAGGTAGTTGAAAACTTCCAATAGTGATTGTCGGAGATTTTTCAATTACATTAATACCATTCACTTGGAATTGTTTCTTCGAAAAGTGAACTGTATGCTCATTTCCATTGATATGAAAAGTGATCTTGCTTTTATTGCAATCAATAACAGCCCCTCCAGTATTCAAGAAGGGTCTACCAAGGATAATCGACATGTTGTCGTCCTCGATCATCTCAAGTATAACAAAGTCAGTTAACATAGTAACATTAGCAACAACAACGGTCACATCCTCACAAATACCGATAGGTATGGCAGTTGATTTGTCAGCCATTTGCAAAGATATTTCAGTAGGTGTGAGTTTATTCCAATCAAGTCTTTTATACAAAGAGAAAGGCATAACACTAACACCAGCTCCCAAATCACATAAAGCAGTTTTCACATAGTTTCTTTTAATAGAGCAAGGTATAGTTGGTATTCCTGGATCTCCAAGTTTTTTAGGTACTCCATCTTTAAAAGTATAATTAGCAAGCATAGTATAGATTTCAGCTTCTAGTATTTTTCTCTTATTGGTGATGATGTCTTTCATGTACTTTGCATAAGGAGGCATTTTTAAGATATTAGTATAGCGAGTACGCAAAAAGACTGGCCTAATCATTTTAGCAAAGTGTTCAAATTCTTTATCATCTTTATTTTTAGTTGACTTAGGTGGAAAGGACATAAGTGTTTGAACCCATGGTTCACTTCCTTTCCATGTTTTCTAGCAACAAAGTTTCTTTTATCATATATTTGATTCTTTGGTTGTGGGTTATCAAGATCAACAACTGGTTCTATCTCAACATCATTGTCTGGTTCTTTATTATTTGGTTAAGTGTCTTCATGAACCTCATCATTATCTTTTTAATTATTAGGAGGTGAGTGTTAACTAGATTGAGCTTCAACATCATATATAGAAACTTCATTATCATTATCAAGAGGTTTTTCTATTTCAGGTTCACTAGAGGCATGCAAAGTCCTATTATTTTTGTTCTTCTTTTTCTTTCTAGAAGGACTAGGTGCATCCGTGTTAATTCTTTGATAATCTTGTTCAATTCTCTTTGGGTGTCCCTCCGGATAAAGTGGTTCCTGAGTCATTTTACCTCCTCTAGTTGCTACTCTAACATCAAAGTCACTTATATTATTGTTCATTTCATCAAGCAACTATCTTTGAGATTTATCAACTTGTTCTAGTTGAGTTTGAACCATAGAGGCATGCTTTCCTACACCTCTAACATCATTTGAGATTCTAAATAAGAAGTCACTTAAGAGAGCAATCATATCAGAGTTGTATTTAAATTGTTTCATAACATTTGCATTGAAGTGATCTTGCTTTCTAATGTAATTATCAAACTCATAAAGGCATTGACTAGGATGTTTATTACGAGGATCATCACTATCATTGAATTTCATTAAAGATTTTACCTCTACCACCTTAGGTGGTGGTGGTGCTTTAAGCCCATGTATTTCTTCAATAGGTGGTAAATTTTTAACATCCTCGGCTTTAATACCTTTTTCCTTCATAGATTTCTTTGCCTCTTGCATATTAGACACCTCTCTTCTTCGGAGTGGGTTTAATCAGTGTTTTAGGAGGAGTCCAATCATCATAATTTTTCAATATGTTATTCAATAATTCTTCAGCTTGCCCAATAGTTCGTTCCATGAAAACACAACCAACACAACTATCTAGGAAATCCCTAGAAGCATCGGTTAGTCCATTATAGAAGATATCAAGTATTTCATTTTTTAAGAGGATGATCAGGCAAATCATTAAGCAATTGGAGAAGCCTCCCCCAAGCTTGTGGGAGACTCTCTTATTCAATTTGCACAAAGTTAAATATTTCCTGCAAGGCAACTTGTTTCTTATGAGCAGGGAAATATTTTTCAGAGAAGTAATAAATAATATCCTGGGGACTACGCACACAACAGGAGCTAGAGTATTGTACCAAGCTTTAGCATCACCCTTTAATGAGAACGGAAATAACTTGAGAATATAATAATAGCGAATCTTCTCATCATGAGAAAAAAGGGTGGCTATATCATTCAACTTAGTAATATGTGCCACAACAGTTTCAGTTTCATAACCATGGAAACAATCATATTCAACCAAAGTAATTAAATCTGGATCGACAGAGAATTCATAATCCTTATCATCAATAAAGATAGGTGAAGTAGCAAGAATATCTCTAGTTGCCTCCTCACTCATAGCATAACCTTCTGGTACCTTTGGCAATTCATATCTAGGAGGACTAGTTCTAGTAGGTGTTTCAAGATCTTCAGTATCAAGCTCATCATCAGATTCAACAATATCATGATGTCTTACTCTAGCAATTTGTTCATCAAGAAATTCACCTAGTGGCACATCATCAGCAAGCGAGGTACTAGCACCATCAAGAGTAGCATTCATAGCATAAGTAGCATCATCAACAACTTGCGACATATCAAAATTAATAGCATGTGGTGGTGTTGCAAGTTTACTTATAACAGAAAGTGAATCTCAAGCGGAGCTGGATGGCAGTTCCTTACCTCCCCTCGTCTTAGAGGGAAAAAATCTTAGTCTCAGCATCCTTCAGATTCTTCATAATGATAATATGATAATAATCCCAAGTGACTCAACAAATATAGCTATGCTCCCCGGCAACGGCGCCAACAAAAGGTCTTGATAACCCACAAGTATAGGGGATCGCAACAGTTTTCGAGGGTAGAGTATTCAACCCAAATTTATTGATTCGACACAAGGGGAGCCAAAGAATATTTGCAAGTATTAGTAGCGGAGTTGTCAATTCAACCACACCTGGAGAATAATTATCTGCAGCAAAGTGATCAGTAGCAAAGTAGTATGATTGTTTTGATAATAGTAGCAACAACAATAGTAACGGTAACAGTGATAGCAGTGATTTGGTAGCAGTAACGATAGCAGTAGCAACAGTAGTAACTTAGCAAGAACAATATAAGGTAAATTCGTAGGCATTGGATCGGTGACTCGTTGGGTGATATTCATCGTGAGACAGTAATAACCCAGGGCGATACAACACTAGCTCCAATTCATATATATAATGTAGGCATGTATTCCGTAAATAGTCATACATGCTTATGGAAAGAACTTGCATGACATCTTTTGTCCTACCCTCCCGTGGCAGCGGGGTCCTATTGGAAACTAAGGGATATTAAGGCCTCCTTTTAATAGAGAACCGGAACAAAGCATTAGCACACAGTGAATACATGAACTCCTCAAACTACGGTCATCACCGGGAGTGGTCCCGAGTATTGTGGGTTGCCGGATCATAACACGTAGTAGGTGACTATAACTTGCAAGATCAAATCTAGAACATGGATATAATGGTGATAACATAAATAGTTGAGATCTGAAATCATGGCACCCGGGCCCAAAGTGACAAGCATTAGGCATGGGAAAGTCATAGCAACATCAATCTTAGAACATAGTGGATACTAGGGATCAGGCCCTAACAAAACTAACTCAATTACATGATGAATCTCATCCAACTCCTCACCGACCAGCGAGCGTACGAAGAAGTTACTCACTCCCGGTGGGGAGCATCATAGAATTGGCGATGGAGAAGGGTTGGTGATGACGAAGATCGAAGGTCCCCCTCTTCGGAGCCCCAAACAGACTCCAGATCTGGCCTCCGATGAAGAACAAGAGACGGCGGCGGTTCCGTCTTGTGAAATGCGATAATTATTTCTCCCTTATTCTTTTGGAAATATGTGATTTTATAGCATCGGTTTCACGGTCATCGGGGTCACCTATCTGTGTTACTGATAAGGATTATGAATTCTCTTTCAATCCTGAGTTAATTACGTTGGTTGAATCTGATCCTTTCTATGGTTATGAATCTGAAACTGTTGTGGCACATCTTACTAAATTGAATGATATAGCCACCCTATTTACTCATGAGGAAAAAAATTCGCTATTACTATATTCTTAAATTGTTACCTTTCTCGTTAAAGGGTGATGCTAAAATATGGTTTAATTCTCTTGCTCCTGGTTGTGTGCGTAGTCCCTAGGATATGATTTATTACTTCTCTGCAAAATATTTTCCCGCTCATAAGAAACAAGCTGCCTTGCGGGAAATATTTAATTCTGTGCAAATTCAAGAAGAGAGTCTCTAATTACTTAATGCTTTGCCTGATCATCCTCTCAAAAAAATGAAATACTTGATATCCTTAATAATGGACTAACCGATGCTTCCAGAGACCACCTGGACAATTGTGCTGGTTGTGTTATCAGGGAAAGAACTATTGAGCAAGCTAAATTGCTATCGAATAATATATTGAGTAATGATAATGACTGGACACTTCCTGAACCAACTCCGAAGAAAATGGGTATTCTATTTCTCAGTCCTGAAGATATGCAAGAGGCAAAGAAATCTATGAAATAAAAAGGTATTAAAGCTGAAGATGTTAAGAATTTACTGCCTATTGAAGAAATACATGGTCTTGATAACCTGACACAGGTAGTAAAGGTAAATTCTCTCTATAGATTTGATGAAGGTGATATCCCTCATAATAAGTCTGCTAGTCAATGCTTCGATGAGTTTGACAACTTTATTGTTAAACAACAAAACTTTAATGCTTATGTTGGTAGACAATTGAAACATAATGCTTATATGGTTGAACACTTGAGTGATTATATGTTTAGAGTTAAAAGTGATCTTAATCTTATTAGTAAACATGCTTCCATGGTTACCACTCAAGTAGAACAAGTACTTAAGGCACAATATGATTTACTCAATGAGTTGAATAATAAGAACAATGATAATGCTATTAGAGTTATGACTAGAGGTGGCAAAATGACCCAGGGACCTTCGTATCCTGAGGGCCATCCTAAGAGAATTGAGCAAGATTCTCAAAGAATTAATACTGATACACCTAGTCCTTCTAATAAAAATAAAAAGAATACTTATAGGACTTTGCATGCTTAGTGAACTTGTTATTGACACACCTACAAATCCCAATGATATTTCTGTTTATGATGCTGAAACACAATCTGGTGATGAACATGAACCTAGTGATAATGTTAATGATGATGTTCATGATGATGCTCAACCTAGTAATTATAATGATGTAGAGATTGAACCTACTGTTGATCTTGATAACCCACAATCAAAGAATCAACGTTATGATACACTACTGCAGGATCCTGCTAATGCGACACTACAATCAGAGACCCTTTGAAAAAATTGTGTGCGATGCATTAGTCACAAACGGTGGTCTAAAAACCTATCAAGAAAGGTGCAAAATGTTTGCGATGACAGATGCATCAAACATGGTTCAATTTTTAGTTCCGTGTGTGATGTCGGGCATACGGTTCAGTGCAATTAACCGTTTGGGATGAGGAGCAACAAAAGAAACGGGCAACCAGATGAAGGTGTGTGCGATAAACAACATACGGTTTACTAGGATGAACTGTTTGTGATTAGGCAACACAAAAGAAATGGTCAACCAAATCAAGGTGTGTGCGATATATGGCATGCGATTCATGCAAATGAACTGTTTGTGTTGAGACAAGAGAACATAAACGGTTCAATATAACAAGATGTGTGTGATATGCGGCAAACAGGTGTGTAATCAGAAATGTGTGCGAACACCGATAATAAGACAGACGATTGCTTCTAATAAGACGTGTGTGTTGTGCGATGGGATTGCATACAGAACAACAACATATATATATATACACACACACGCACACACACACACACACACACACACACACTTATAAGGACATGGTTGCATAACCAAATTAAACATCCAATTAGATAGGTGGCTACTACAACCATGTCATTTGCACACACCAAAGTAAACTATTACATGCATAATTTCATAGGTGGATACTACACACATGACACTTCCACACACAAATAAAGTAAACTATATATTACATGCATGATTGACTAGCATAAATGATCATCTGATCATCATCTACTTCTTGTGACGCTTGCTCTGCTTGTGGCTCGATTCGGGCTCATCGATCTGGGTAACGAGGCACTTCCTCATGTCAACGATCTGCCTGTGCATCTCGTAGCATGTGTACACGCTCTTGGCCGCGAACCTGAGATGAGGTTCATCCAGTCGCCACATCCAGGCCCTATGCCAGGATACGGCACTTGTTCTCTGGGCATCTTGCTTCATCTTTTAGTAGTAGGGGTCGATGATGGCCGATGCGAGTTCGACCTGGGAGTCCTTCTTCATGCTGCCCCAGACCTTGTAGTTGTCACGGATTTCGACATGTCCTGGCAAGCCAAGCCCGTAACAGTAAGCGCTTTTACATCGTCGGTGGTTTCCACCATGGTGAACTTGTAGTCGGTGTTGTTGACAAACCTGTTGAAACGGTCGCAAGGCTCTCTGGCCATTCAGTAGTGGTAGCTGAGGACATGATGGCGCATGCACAACTAGGCGATGACAACCTTCTGATCTATGCCGGGACAACCGATGGTGTACTGGAGGTCGATGCCAACCACCTTGTACTTGTCTCCAGCAAGCAACTGCCCAATGGTGTTGATGTAGTCATCCACCACGGCCGGGTCGATGGTGTACACCACCGAGAGATCCGTCTCCCTCGCGTGGGTATCCACTTTTTGCTTGCCGAACTCCATTGGAGCGCCGCTAGACATCCCCTCTCTATGTGTCGTCGTGGGTGTGCTTGAGGTGTTGTGGGGCGTGATCGAAAGGTTGAAGAGACTAAGGCTATAATGGCCGCGGGAATTAAGGGGAGGCCGGATGGCACGTCCTGATGGCAGTTCTAATTCGCAGCGCGTAACTCCATCGTGTCGCAAGT
This sequence comes from Triticum dicoccoides, assembly GCF_002162155.2. NCBI lineage: Eukaryota > Viridiplantae > Streptophyta > Magnoliopsida > Poales > Poaceae > Triticum > Triticum dicoccoides. The sequence continues at coordinate 248,169,274 of NC_041389.1, forward strand.
AACTACATCGCGTGGCAACGCCTGCGGCGCAACCGCATGCATATGGGGCCCCTGACGTGATCATGTGTAGGCCCAACCACTGGCAAAGCGCGCTCGGAGGGACGCGAGCAGAGCGCTCCGCGGTCGCCTCAACGGCGAGAACCATATATATGCATATAGCAGTTGAACACGCAAGGAAAAGCTGTCCACAACCCGACCGCGCCGATGGAAGCGAGCAGAGTGCGCCGCGGCGCCTAACGGTTGAATTGTTTGTATAGATTAAGCATGACTGCTTAATCTATGAATGAAATATATGCTTAATTACTGAATTTTAGTTGCAAAAATTAGATAGTGCTAGTGATTTTTAGCTGCATATTTTGACAAATCGCCGTTGGAACCGCTGAATGTCCTCTCTATATGTGTCGTCGTGGGTGTGCTTATTGTGTTGTACGCCAGTCCCAAACATTGGCAGCACAACTTATAAATTGACAGGATGGAGTACTAGTTACAGTGATGCATATAATTAAGCAAAGGGATCACACATGTATGTATTGACTGGAATGAGAATGCAATAGCACAATAACAATTAAGGAGGCAAGAATAAAGATGCATCCATCAACGTACGACCTCCTCCTCCTCAACTCAGTGCGCCGGGCTACCGACCGGCGGCTAAGGATCAACAGCTTTTGTGGCGAGGTCAAGGTGCTTCTCAACAAAGGCATCCAAGGCTTCCAGCCGGTTGAAGAAGGCCAACGTCGTAGCGTCCTCACTAGCCTTGTAGATACCTATGTACACGATTTGCTCGTACACGTGGATGTGTAGGTCGACGAATTCTTGCAGGGCGAGGCGCCTCTCGGCGAGCGCGACCTCCAGGTGGACATTCTTCATAACACCGTCTGGAGACGATCCTCGGTGCCATGCCGCAGGCCGGCGTCGTGAACCGTCTAGCACATCCGTTGGCCGCTCATGCGCATCGCCGCCATGGGTCTGGAGTGAGCACTTTTGTGCTTAGTGTAGGTGCTTAGGCAAATGCTTAGGTGCATACGATGTGGTAGATGCATTGGAATGCAGGGGCGCCTTTATATGAGTGTGAACTGCGTTGCATTCACATTGTCTTGCCTCTTTTCTCGGTCCTCCTCCCATTAATACCCTCATGCATTCATGATGCTAACTGAAGGAGGATGCATCATTGGCCGTTAAACATTTCGAGAACCACTACCCTCTCCCTCGTCTGCATTAAAGCCATATCGGGAACTGCGCCACCCGCTGTCAAATCGAATAGTACCACGCAGCCCGCTGCACGCCTCGCTGAACACGCCTCCTCGCCTCCATCTATGCTTAATTGCTGGATTTTAGTTGCAAAAATTAGATACTGCTAGTGATTTTTCGCTTCATATTTTGACAAATCGCTGTTTTACAAGGTTGACAAATGGCAATGTTACTAGGTCAACAAATGTCAATCTTTCCAGTTTGATAAATGGCAACATACCCAATATGACAAATGCAAATCTTACCAAATTGCTTGTAAAGTGGATGCACACGGGTCATCCAAAACAACCGTTTCCATTGAAGAGATGCACAAATCCTACTCTCACTTTGCATATGGGTGTTCTTTCTAAAACATTTGCAATCAAGAGCGATTAAAACTTATAGCCATTAAAACCAAGACACGTGGTGTCACGTGAATGGTTAAAATTTGAATTATACACATAAATGCATTTAAAAACTCAATTAATGCATAAAAATGTCCAAACGAACCCTAAAAAATCCCCAAAATTGACATAACACTCCTGTTGTTCTATGTTGACACGAGAATTTTTTTCAAAGCAATAAGAGGCAATGGATATCGTTTTGTCCCCAAAGGTGGGACGTTCCCGATCGAAACCATCAGGCTTGTTGTGAGAAGATCTGGTTTGTGAGAAGCATATTCCCAAACCTGCCCCAAATGGGACAATTTTTTTACAACGACGTGTTGATGCCGCTCCATGATAGCATGCATGCCAAGTTTCATGAATTTCAGACGAGCTTTGGATTTATACTAGAATTTAAAAACCAGGTATCTCAATATTTGCGGCTGAGTGACGGTGGCAGGGTGTTTGACAACATACATTCTCATTTCTTGCATGGGACCTAATTAAGCATGCAACCAAGGACATAGATTTGAATTTTGAACCAATTTATATGCATTAGAGCATATGTGTGCATGTATAGTTAAAATTTGAATTATGCACATGAATGCATAGAAAACTTAGTTAATGTATAAAAATATCCCAGCGAACCCCCAAAAATCCCAAAAATTGACATAACACCATTGTTGTTCTATGTTGACACTAGGAAAAAAATTGAAATCGAGAAGAGGCAATGCATATCATTTCGTACAGAAAGGTGAAACATCCGTACCGAAACCATCAGGCTTGTTGTGAGAAGCTCTGGTTTGTGAGAACGATATCCCCAAACCTGCCTCAAATGGGACAAAAAATTTACCATGGCATGTTGATGCCGCTCCATCACAACATGCCAAGTTCATGAATTTCAGAAAGAGCTTTGGATTTACTAGAATTTAAAAACCATGTATATATATCTCAATGTTTGCGGCCGAGTGACAGTGGAAGGGTGTTTGACATTCATTCTCATTTCTTGCATGGGACCTAATTAAGCATGCAACCAAGGACACATATTTGAATTTTCAACCAATTTATATGCATTAGAGCATATGTGTGCATGTAGTTCAAATTTGAATTATGCACATGAATGCATAGAAAACTCAGTTAATGTATAAAAATGTCCAAGCGAACCCCCAAAAATCCCAAAAATTGACACAACACCCGTGTTGTTCTATGCTGACACTAGGAAAAAAATTGAATCGAGAAGAGGCAATGCATCTCGTTTCGTCCAGAAAGGTGAAACATTCTGTAACGAAACCATCGGGCTTGTTGTGAGAAGCTCTGGTTTGTGAGAAGCATATCCCAAAACCTATCCCAAATGGGACAAAAAATTTACCATGGCATGTTCGTGCCGCCCCATGACAGCATGCCAAGTTTCATGAATTTCAGACGAGCTTTGGATTTACTAGAATTTAAAAACCAGGTATATATCTTAATGTTTGCGGCCGAGTGACGGTGGTAGGGTGTTTGACATTCATTCTCATTTATTGCATGTGATCTAATTAAGCATGCAACCAAGGACATAGATTTGAATTTTCAACTAATTTATATGCATTAAGCATATGTGTGCATGTAGTTCAAATTTGAATTATGCACATGAATGCATAGAAAACTAAGTTAATGTATAATAATGTCCAAGCAAACCCCCAAAAATCCCAAAAATTGACACAACACCCCTATTGATCTATGTTGACACTAGGAAAAAAATTGAAATCAAGAAGAGGCAATGTGTTGTGGAATTGTCACGGTAGATGTCCTAGTGAAAGGACTTAGTCATGGAGCCATCGCAACTAGGAAGCTTAAAGGGGTTAAAACGGGACAAAGGACATGTGAGTTTATACTAGTTTGGCCCCTTGCGGTGAAGGTAATGGATTAATTCAGTTTGAGGTGGGATTGCTTATGTCTCGATCACCAGGGAGCGAAATCGCTTGACCTAGCTTTCGATCTGGTCTTTCTTGTCCTGAACCGCCCTCGGGTCATCCCTTTATATATAGAGGTCGACACCCAGCGGCTCACAGAGTCCCGGCCGGCTCATAAACAGTGTCCGGCTCGGTCTCTCTCTATTCCTGCCTTACAATACAAGTAACATACATATGACGGTTTATCTCTACGGGCCTTGAGTCACCTTTGGGCTTTGGGCCCTTAACTAAACCGCCATCTTCAAGTGTCGTCTTGGGCTTCATATCTTGAATCGCCATAGGTATAACCCGGCCCCTCCTGGGCGGGTCATACCTAATAGTTATATCCCCAACATTAGGGCCCAGATTGATTTGAACTGGTTCATGTCAATCTTAAACACTTAGAAAAATCTTCTGCTCTTCATTGTGCGAGAATATATAACCCGCCATGACGTCATCTTCTGGATTTACAATAGCCCGCCATGACGTCATCTGCCATTATTTCACACTTTATCCAACATATCTCAACGGATCCTTATCTTAATGACCATCCCGAGAATCGAGGCGTCCTAGCAGCTGGATAACCATATTTTCGGCCTCCTCGTTTTTCGCACCCATTAATCAGTCTTTCCCTTATAAGTAGCCACGACCCAGTCTTTTCTTAGTCTCCTCCTTTCCATCGCCTTCTTCCTCTTGCAACCCTTCTGTAGCTCGAGCTCCGCCGCCGTCGCAGAGCACCTCGTCCTCCTCAACCTCGGCCGCTGCATCAAACTGAGTTGGACCAGAGTACGCTGGTGCTCCGCCGCAGTTGAATCTGCACCTGTAAGTGCTTCTTGTTCCATGCGTTAGATCACATTAGGGTTCCTGACTGTTCATCGTGTTCTTCATGGTTTCTCCATAGTCCCTCCACCGTAGCCTCTTTTGATCCAAAAGCAATATAGAACTTATGCGGCGGTTGTTTTGCCTCCACTTTTAATACCAGCGGATCCCCTTTCTCTGGAAAGAGAACTCATTATAGCTTACAAACTCATCTGTAGTGGTTTTTAGGTCTAGATTAATTTCTTTTTCCTGACCACCTATTGATCCAAAATAATAGCTGCAGCCTGTGGAACTTGTTTGTGTAACACTTAGCCAAAAACTGCATTTTGTTAGATCCACCTAGCCGTGGCGGCTCAAACCGCCGGCTTAACAACAATGCTCAATAGATAATATCAACCATTCATGGCGGCTTAAATAACTTGACTGCTTATGGTGGTTTTAAATAACCTGACGTAATTAGCCATATACCATTAGGCCCCTTCATAAGCCGCCATTTTGAATATGTACTATAAAACTTTCTCTCCGGCTTAAATTTGAACGACAATTTTTACTCTTTGTTTGGCTTCCTTCTCCACAATGCCACCCAAAACAAGCACTTCATGCAACTGGGTCAAGTCCATCGTCACGGATAGTACCCTTGATGACTTTGTGAAAATTGGCTATCTACCAAAGAAGGAAGTCATGTCATACCGTGCTCCTGACCCAACAGAGGAAAAGCCTCAGCCCAAAGAGGGGGAAGTCGTTTTCACTGATCACATGAACCAGGGCTTTTCGCCACCCAGCTCAAAATTCTTCAGAGATGTTCTGCACTTCTTTGACCTCCGTCCTCAAGACATCGGACCCAATTTCGTGTCTAATATCTGCAATTTTCAAGTATTCTGTGAGGTGTATCTTGAAGAAGAGCCTAGCTTGTTACTCTTCAGAGAGTTGTTTTATTTGAACCGTGAGAATGAATGTGCCAACGGACCCAGTTTGGAGCTCAGCGGGGTCTCAATCCAACGACGGAGAGACGCCATTTTCCCTTATGCGAATCCACGAAGTCACCCCCAAGACTAGAACCAGACATGGTTCTACTGCCGAGACAATTCTCCGGCTGATGAGAACCCTCTGCCCGGCTTTCGCACCCTGTGCCTCGAGTCTAATCTTCTTCTTCCGGTTTGATGTGCGCCTACACGGGCGAGAAGAATGATCCTCTACAACACAGCCTTGACGATTTACCTGACGACGTCATCAATGATATGACAAAGTCACTCTTGAACGAAAGCCTAGAAGATTGTGGCAAGGTGGGCTTAAGCCCTTTCTGCAAAGCTAACCCAGCTCCAGCGGTAAGCCGCCAGATTGAGTAAATTTACCTTCATCTTTGATGTTTTGTCTTTACTCAAACCTTTGCTGATTTTCACAGGCTGACGACCAATTTTGGAAGAAAAAGTATGATCATGAGGCTGCAAAGAGAGCCAGGAAGGCCAAGAGAGCGGCCAGGAAAGTCGTCGCCAAGAAGAAAGGAAAGAAGGCCAACGCCTCTGACTTGCTTCGACTAGAAGAGTCCTCTAAGTTGGAGGTAGCTCTTGACTCTCTTGGCTCCTTTTTAACCACCTTATTGACACTGATTATCATCAGGGTGACACGGGAACAAGTCGCGAAGTGGATGAAGAGGTAACTATTATTTCCTCCGACTCTGAGCCTTTGCCAAGACAGAAAATCTGAAGAGTAACCCAGAAAGCAAGATTTTCACATCCCTTAGCTTATCAGGATCCTCAATTTCTTTTGAAGCGACAGATTCATGAGAGCCGGTGGCAGACCCGGACTAGCAAGGACGTGTAACTCTCCTCCGGCTTACCTAACATACCATGGAAGCACCGGAACCAGGTCACCTCCGACTTAAATCCTTTTTATCCTTTGGCGGGTCTCACTCATCAACCACTCAACTCTTCTGATTCAAATTATCAGAAAACTTCACCTTCCTCCGGCGACTCAATCCAGTCCAACATGCCTGCTTTTAAGACCGCTCGAGGGTAATGATGATTTACTTATCCTATATTCACTTCAATTCTTTATATTTGTACTGACCTTTTTGATCTTATGCAGCGGAAAAGCCAAGCCATCAAGAGGTTGTAGAAGAACAAGACGGCCGAGGAGCCAACCTTCAACGAGCCAGAACTCCAAACGGCCGCGCCTGAGACCTCTGTTCCTAAGCCGCTGCTTGAACCGGCTCATGACATGCCAACGTCAACCACTGACCCGCCTGCTGATCAAGCCGCCGGCGGCTCTGTAAACCCTGAAGCTTCTAGCCCGGCCAAGTCAGACAACCCACAAGATGCTGATGTTGAAATTACCAAGACCGGCTACACTGAGCCCAGAAGACCTACTGTGCTAACCAAGTGTTCTGCCAAGGAGGAGCACCTAGAACACCATAAGGCCAGATTTGATGTTGCTGATTATACTCACATGAACATCGGGGAAGTTTTTTCTGGCTATCTTAGCCAAGTGCACAACAGCCGTGACCTTGAAGTTGACATGGTGAAGCAAATACACCAGAAATTTGAGGTATAAACTCTTCCCTTCACTGAATTATCCTTACTATGCCAGCCCCCAAGTCTATTGCTTATGATGAATATGTTGTAGACTTAGAACAAACGTATAAGCATCAGTAATATCCTTTGGTCAAACCTGTAAAAATCTGGCTTAATCCGTAGTCCCCAAGGGCCGGTTTAATCAACATGAATGAACCGGTCCTTCACATGCTTGTGTAGAATATAGTACTTGTGTAGATTTAACATCAATATGCATTAGCCCCCAAGTGCCAAGTACTCTTACTTGCAAAGTGCTTGGGACTTACTCTCATGAACCGCCACTTAGATAGAATCCTTTGGTAGACATTAACCCCAAGTGCCAAGTGTTGTTGCTTGCAAAAGGCGTGTGACTTAATATTGTATGCTAATATTCATGATTTTGACCCGGTATTTGTACAGGCCACCACTACTCAACTTCAATCAGAACTGTCTAAATTGAAGAACCGCCTGGAGGCACAGTAGATTGAAACCCGAAGAGCCAATTCCAAATTTGAATTCAGTGGGGCTGAACAACAGAAACTAAAAACAGACTTTGAAGTGGAGAAAAAGGCCTGGGCTGGGGAAAAGATCGCCTTAACCCATCGAGCTGAGAAAGCAGAGGCGGCTCTTGAAGAGGTAACCACTGAATTGTCCGGCTTAAAATGCCATGTATCTCAGATGGTGTCAGCAATCTTTGGTAAGTCGTCCTGCAAGTGTCAAGTATTGAACCTTTCTGCTGATCATATGAATTGTTGTTTTAACTCATCTGCTATTGCTATGTAGGCCCCAGGAGCACAAATCTCAATCAGGACATGCTGATAAAGCTGAAGGCGGTTTACATGCTCGTGGAACAACTTTACACTGGATCTCAGCGTGCCTTAGCCACAGTTGCACTGTCAAACAAAGTCCCCACACTCCTGGTGGATGTGCTAAAGAAGCTTTCTGTGCTGCCCCAGCGATTCAATGAATTCAGGCAATCGTCTGCGAGAGCCGGAGCTGTGGCTGCCTTGAGCCGGGCCAAAGCTTGGCTACAAAAATTAAACCCGGCCCACATCGCCAGTGGGTATCCAAGCCTTAAGGAGGATGACACTTCATTTGAACAGGAGGATTTCGCTGCTTGTGTGAAGGAAATACGCCTTGTGGCCACCCTGATTGCCGATGAGGCAGACCTCACCAAGTACCATCCGGGTTATGATGTGGGGAATCAGAGAGTGCTGACGTCGTGTTATAAAGTGACAAGCCTGATCCCCCCAATCCGTAAGCATACCTTCGCCCCTGAAGTTGACCTGGCCGGGCTAATTGATGATGAAGCTGAATTTGAAGCTTTGAATGGCATTGACTGGTCATCATCAACCTTCCAGGACAGGGAACAGGATGAAGGAGCGGAGAGGGTTGATCCAGAAGCTTCAGGCCAACAAGAGAATTGATCTTCCGGGCGGCTCATATTTGTAGCCTTTTGAAAAAAACAATTGAATCATTTGGACTCGGGGAGTCATGTAATAGGGTAGAAATGACTTTGCTCTGTCGTGCCATCGTGCATGTTTTGGTGCTCAACACTGTTAAGCCGCCATCTTATATTCGCCCTTATTATACTTATCATCTATTTTCCTTATGTATGAGAAAGTCCTTAAACTGTCCTGCACAAAGAAATAGATCACAAGAACCCTTGGAGGCTTACCGTAGGGCGGGTCATAATATCTTACATACAACCACTAATATGGAAAAAAGGAGTCACAGATAAGCCTGTTATGTATCATAACTTTAAAACACAACTATAATATCATACTTGTGATTTTGAAATTGCACTGCCGGTTTATGTGACATGAACAGTAAGGGTGATAACCCAATCTTTGGAAGCCAACACTTCCAAATGTTTGATGATTGTCATCTGCTGGCGATTTATCGTCCAAAGCCAAGCCGGGTTAAATAGAAACCACACATATACTTAAATCTGAACAAAAAAGTCTCAAGACAGAAGCAAAAAATTGTTTTCAAAAAACTTAAGTCGAAATAGAAAAAATCGAGGCTTCTGATTTGAATATGATCAGTAAACCGGGCCAAAGGGGGTTAAGCTAAGATTCGAATACGATCATGAAGCCCCCTAGTGGTTTTGGTGTTGCGCCGATCAAGAGGGTACCGACAGCTATGTTCTCTTTGGTTCGAATATGACCTATGCTTGAATAGGAAGCCCCCTAATGACCTTGAGAGTTTTTTAACAACTCTGATTCGAATACGATCAAAGTCGGACCCTAATATGGGTTAAGCTATGATTCTAATACGATCAAGAAGCCCCCTAGTGGGTTTGGCATTGTGTCGATCAAGAGGGTACCGACAGCTATGTTCTCTTTGGTTCGAATACGACCTATGTTTGAACAGGAAGCCCCCAAGTGATCATGAGGTTTAACGGCTATGATTCGAATACGATCATGAGCCGTACCAAGAGGGCCTAAGCTAGATTCGAATACGATCAGCCCCCAATTGGTCTTTGGAATTATCATGATGAAGACACATGAACATTGAGGATGAAAAGGACGGAGGTCCTGCTTTATTACTTATCATAATATATACATCATCAAAATATGCACATCATGAGAGCCGGTGGCTCAAGTGTAGTAAGGCCGAAGATGAGCGATATTCCACGGCCGGCGAGTCTCCTCCTTCGACTTACGTGAGTCTTTGTGCTCTCGAACATCGATAAGGTAATATGACCCGTTGTTCAAGTTCTTGCTGACCACAAAGGACCCTTCCCAAGGTGGGGATAACTTGTGCGCATCAGTTTGATCCTGGATGAGCCAGAGCACCAAGCCACCTTCTTGAATGGTTCTAGACTTAACCAGGCTGCTATGATAGCAGCGCAGGTCCTGTTGGTAAATCGCCAAGCGAGCTGCTGCCAAGTCACGCTTTTCATCTAACAGGTCAAGTGCATCCTGACGCGCTTGTTCGTTATCAGCTTCAACGTAAGCCGCCACGCGGGGCATGTCATGACGGATGTCACTAGGGAGAACCGTCTCAGCTTCGTAAACCATGAAGAAAGGCGTGTAACCCGTAGACCTATTGGGGGTACTATTGATGCTCCATATCACAGAAGGTAACTCCTCTACCCAACAACTCGACATCCGTTGCAAAGGAACCATGAGCCAGGGCTTGATGCCTTTCAAAATTTCCTGATTGGCTCTTTCAGCTTGTCCATTGGATTGGGGGTGAGCTTGATGAAACGTCAAGCTGAATATGCTCATGTTGACAAAATTCCTCCATGGCAGCTTTGGACATATTAGTACCATTATCAGTTATAATACTGTGTGGAAAGCCAAAACAAAAGATCACCTTTTTCATGAATTGGACTGCCGTGGCTGCGTCACACTTACTAACTGGCTCTGCCTCAACCCACTTTGTGAATTTATCAACTGCCACCAAGAGGTGAGTCTTTTTATCTTTGGTCCTTTTGAAAGGCCCAACCATGTCAAGTCCCCAGACTGCAAACGACCAAGTAATTGGAATCATCCTCAATTCTTAAGCCGGCACGTGAGCACGTCGTGAGAATTTCTGACAACCATCACATTTACTGACCAGATCCTCCGCATCATCGTGAGCCGTTAGCCAATAAAATCCTTGGCAAAAAGCTTTAGCCACAAGGGACTTTGAACCGGCATGGTGGCCACAATCTCCTTCATGAATCTCACAAAGAATTTCTTGACCTTCCTCAGGAGAGACACAACACTGAAACGCCCCAGTGACACTGTGATGATGCAACTCACCATTGGAAATTGTCATTGACATAGACCGCCGGGTTATCTGCCTGGCCAAGGTTTCATCCTCAGGCAACTCGCCCCGGGTCATGTAAGACAAATATGGCACTGTCCAATCTGGGATGACATGAAGAGCCGCCACCAGTTGCGCTTCCGGGTCAGGAACAACCAAGTCTTCCTTTGTAGGTAACTTGATAGAAGGGTTATGCAGAATATCCAAGAAAGTGTTAGGTGGCACCGTCTTAAGCTGAGATCCCAGCCGGCTTAAAGCATCAGCCGCCTCATTCTTTCTTCGATCAATGTGTTCCACTTGATAACCCTTGAAGTGTCTAGCAATAGCATCAACTTTGCGATGATAAGCCGCCATGAGGGGATCCTTGGAATCCCACTTGCCTGAGACTTGTTGAGCCACCAAATCTGAGTCGCCAAAGCACCTCACCCAGCTTAAGCTCATCTCCTTAACCATCTGAAGACCGTGGAGCAAGGCCTCATACTCAGCTGCATTGTTAGTACAAGGAAACATCAACCTGAGCACATAACAAAATTTTTCACCTCGAGGGGAAGCTAAAACAACTCCAGCCCCCGAGCCCTCCAATTGCCTGGACCCATCAAAGTGAATAGTCCAATATGTGTTATCCGGCTTCTCTTCAGGCGTCTGCAGCTCTGTCCAATCGTTGATGAAATCCACCAGTGCTTGAGACTTGATAGCAGTGTGTGGTACATACTTTAATGTTGGGGAACGTTGCATAAAATAAATTTTTTCCTACGTTCACCAAGATCCATCTATGAGTTCATCTAGCAACGAGAGAGAGATGCATCTACATACCCTTGTAGATCGCGTGCGGAAGCGTTCAAGAGAACGGGGTTGAGGTAGTCGTTCTCGTCGTGATCCTATCACCGGAGATCCTAGCGCCGAACGGACGGCACCTCCGCGTTCAACACACGTACGGTCAGCATGACGTCTCCTCTGTCTTGATCCAGCAAGGGTAAAGGAGAGGTTGATGAAGATCCAGCAGCACAACGGCCAGGTGGTGGATCCAGCAGGACTCCGGCAGGGCTTCGCCAAGCAATTGCGGGAGGAGGAAGAGGTGTAGCAGGGGGAGGGAGGCGCCAAGACTTAGGGTGCGGCTGCCCTCCCTCCCCCCTCCTTTATATAGGCCCCTAGGGGGGCGCCGGCCCTGGAGATTGAATCTCCCAAGGGGGGCAGCGGCCAGGGGGGTGGAGTGCCCCCCAAGGCAAGTGGTGCGCCCCCCCACCCTAGGGTTTCCAACCCTAGGCGCAGGAGGGCCCAAGTGGGGGGCGCACCATCACACCAGGGGCTGGTTCCCTCCCCACTTCAGCCCACGGGGCCCTCCGGGATAGGTGGCCCCACCCGGTGGACCCCCGGGACCCTTCCGATGGTCCCGGTACAATACCGGGTGACCCCGAAACTTTCCCGATGGCCGAAACATCACTTCCTATATATAATTCTTTACCTCCGGACCATTCCGGAACTCCTCGTGACGTCCGGGATCTCATCTGGGACTCCGAACAACATTCGGTTTGCTGCATACTCATATTCATACAACCCTAGCATCACCGAACCTTAAGTGTGTAGACCCTACGGGTTTAGGAGACATGCAGACATGACCGAGACGGCTCTCCGGTCAATAACCAACAGCGGGATCTGGATACCCATGTTGGCTCCCACATACTCCTCGATGATCTCATCGGGTGAACCACGATGTCGAGGATTCAAGCAACCCCGTATACTATTCCCTTTGTCAGACGGTATGTTACTTGCCCGAGATTCGATCGTCGGTATCCCAATACCTCGTTCAATCTCGTTGCCGGCAAGTCACTTTACTCATACCATAATGCATGATCCCGTGACCAGACACTTGGTCACTTTGAGCTCATTATGATGATGCACTACCGAGTGGGCCCAGTGATACCTCTCCGTAATATGGAGTGACAAATCCCAGTCTCGATCCGTGTCAACCCAACAGACACTTTCGGAGATACCTGTAGTGCACCTTTATAGTCACCCAATTACGTTGTGACGTTTGGTACACCCAAAGCACTTCTACGGTATCCGGGAGTTACACGATCTCATGGTCTAAGGAAGAGATACTTGACATTGGAAAAGCTCTAGCAAAACAAACTACACGATCTTGTGCTATGCTTAGGATTGGGTCTTGTCCATCACATCATTCTCCTAATGATGTGATCCCGTTATCAACGACATCCAATGTCCATAGTCAGGAAACCATGACTATCTGTTGATCAACGAGCTAGTCAACTAGAGGCTTACTAGGGACATGTTGTGGTCTAAGTATTCACACGTGTATTACGATTTCCGGATAATACAATTATAGCATGAATAAAAGACAACTATCATGAACAAAGAAATATAATAATAACCCTTTTATTATTGCCTCTAGGGCATATTTCCAACAGTCTCCCACTTGCACTAGAGTCAATAATCTAGTTACATTGTGATGAATCAAACACCCATAGAGTTCTGGTGTTGATCATGTTTTGCTCGCGGAAGAGGTTTAGTCAACGGATCTGTGACATTCAGATCCGTGTGTACTTTGCAAATTTCTATGTCTCCATCTTGAACATTTTCACGAATGGGGTTGAAGCGACGCTTGATGTGCCTGGTCCTTTTGTGAAACCTGGGCTCCTTGGCAAGTGCAATAGCTCCAGTGCTGTCACAAAAGAGTATGATCGGCCCCGACGCATTGGGTATGACTCCTAGGTCGGTGATGAACTCCTTCACCCAAATTGCTTCATGTGCTGCCTCCGAGGCTGCCATGTATTCCGCTTCACATGTAGATCCCGCCACGACGCTCTGCTTGCAGCTGCACTAGCTTACTGCCCCACCATTCAACATATGCACGTATCCGGTTTGTGACTTAGAGTCATCCAAATCTGTGTCGAAGCTAGTGTCAACGTAACCCTTTACGACGAGCTCTTCGTCACCTCCATAAACGAGAAACATGTCCTTTGTCCTTTTCAGGTACTTCAGGATATTCTTGACCGATGTCCAGTGTTCCTTGCCGGGATTACTTTGGTACCTTCCTACCAAACTTATGGCAAGGTTTACATCAGGTCTAGTACACAGCATGACATACATAATAGATCCTATGGCTGAGGCATAGGGGATGACACTCATCTCTTCTTTATCTTTTGCCGTGGTCGGGCATTGAGCCAAGCTCAATCTCACACCTTGCAATACAAGCAAGAACCCTTTCTTGGACTGATCCATTTTGAACTTCTTCAAAATCTTATCAAGGTATGTGCTTTGTGAAAGACCTATGAGGCGTCTCGATCTATCCCTATAGATTTTGATGCCTAATATGTAAGCAGCTTCTCCAAGGTCCTTCATTGAAAAACACTTATTCAAGTAGGCCTTAATGCTGTCCAAGAATTCTATATCATTTCCCATAAAAAATATGTCATCTACATATAATAAGAGAAATGCTACAGAGCTCCCACTCACTTTCTTGTAAACACAGGCTTCTCCATAAGTCTGCGTAAACCCAAACGCTTTGATCATTTCATCAAAGCGAATGTTCCAACTCCGAGATGCTTGCACCAGCCCATAAATGGATCGCTGGAGCTTGCAAACTTTGTTAGCATTCTTAGGATCGACAAAACCTTCCGGCTGCATCATATACAGCTCTTCCTTAAGATAACCGTTAAGGAATGCCGTTTTGACGTCCATCTGCCATATCTCATAATCATAGTATGCGGCAATTGCTAACATGATTCGGACAGACTTAAGCTTCGCTACGAGAGAGAAAGTCTCATCGTAGTCAACCCCTTGAACTTGTTGATAACCCTTAGCAACAAGTCGAGCATTATAGATGGTGACATTACCATCCGCGTCAGTCTTCTTCTTAAAGATCCATTTGTTTTCTATCGCTCGCCGATCATCGGGCAAGTCAGTCAAAGTCCATACTTTGTTTTCATACATGGATTCTATCTCGGATTGCATGGCTTCTAGCCATTTGTTGGAATCTGGGCCCGCCATCTCTTCTTCATAGTTCGAAGGTTCACCGTTGTCCAACAACATGATTTCCAGGACAGGGTTGCCATAACACTCTGGTGTGGAACGTGTCCTTGTGGACCTACGAAGTTCAGTAGCAACTTGATCCGAAGTACGTTGATCATCATCATTAATTTCCTCTCCGGTCAGTGTAGGCACCACAGGAACATTTTCTTGAGCTGCACTACTTTCCGGTTCAAGAGGCAGTACTTCATCGAGTTCTACTTTCCTCCCACTTACTCCTTTCGAGAGAAACTCCTTTTCCAGAAAGGATCCATTCTTGGCAATAAAGATCTTGCCTTCGGATCTAAGGTAGAAGGTATACCCAATGGTTTCCTTAGGGTATCCTATGAAGACGCATTTTTCCGACTTGGGTTCGAGCTTTTCAGGTTGAAGTTTCTTGACATAAGCATCGCATCCCCAAACTTTTAGAAACGACAACTTAGGTTTCTTCCCAAACCATAATTCATACGGTGTCGTCTCAACGGATTTAGACGGTGCCCTATTTAAAGTGAATGTAGCTGTCTCTAGAGCGTATCCCCAAAATGATAGCGGTAAATCGGTAAGAGACATCATAGATTGCACCATATCCAATAGAGTGTGATTACGACGTTCGGACACACCGTTACGCTGAGGTGTTCTAGGCGGCGTGAGTTGTGAAACGACTCCACATTTTCTTAAGTGTGTACCAAATTCGTGACTTAAATATTCTCCTCCACGATCTGATCGTAAGAATTTTATCTTTCGGTCATGTTGATTCTCTACCTCATTCTGAAATTCCTTGAACTTTTCAAAGGTCTCAGACTTGTGTTTCATCAAGTAGAAATACCCATATCTACTCAAGTCATCAGTGACAGTGAGAACATAACGATATCCTCCGCGAGCCTCAATGCTCATTGGACCACACACATCAGTATGTATGATTTCCAATAAGTTGGTTGCTCGCTCCATTGTCCCGGAGAACGGAGTCTTGGTCATTTTGCCCATGAGGCATGGTTCGCATGTGTCAAATGATTCATAATCGAGAGACTCTAAAAGTCCATCAGCATGGAGCTTCTTCATGCGCTTGACACCAATGTGACCAAGGCGGCAGTGCCACAAGTATGTGGGACTATCGTTATCGACTTTACATCTCTTGGTATTCACACTATGAATATGTGTAACATTACATTCGAGATTCATTAAGAACAAACCATTGACCATTGGGGCATGACCATAAAACATATGTCTCATATAAATAGAATAACTATTATTCTCGGATTTAAATGAGTATCCATCTCGTATTAAACGAGATCCAGATACAATGTTCATGCTCAAACTTGGCACTAAATAACAATTATTGAGGTTCATAACTAATCCCGTGGGTAAATGTAGAGGTAGCGTGCCGACGGCGACCATTCCCGACACGCATCGTCACCTCGTCCTTCGCCAGTCTCCGTTTATTCCACAGCTCCTGCTGTGAGTTACAAATATGAGCAACGGCACCGGTATCAAATATCCAGGAGTTACTACGAGTACTGGTAAGGTACACATCAATTACATGTATATCACATATACCTTTAGTGTTGCTGGCCTTCTTGTCCGCTAAGTATTTGGGGCAGTTCCGCTTCCAGTGACCCTTCCCTTTGCAATAAAAGCACTCAGTCTCAGGCTTGGGTCCATTCTTTGACTTCTTCCTGGCAACTGGCTTACCGGGCGCAGCAACATCTTTGCCGTCCTTCTTGAAGTTCTTCTTACCCTTGCCCTTCTTGAACTTAGTGGTCTTATTGACCATCAACACTTGATGTTCTTTTTTGATTTCAACCTCTGCTGACTTTAGCATTGAAAATACTTCAGGAATGGTCTTCACCATCCCCTGCATGTTGTAGTTCATCACAAAGCTCTTGTAGCTCGGTGGGAGCGACTGAAGGATTCAGTCAATGACCGCCTCGTCCGGGAGGTTGATCTCCAGCTGGGACATGCGGTTGTGCAACCCAGACATTTTGAGTATGTGCTCACTGACAGAACTGTTTTCCTCCATCTTACAACTATAGAACTTGTCGGAGACTTCATATCTCTCGACCCGGGCATGAGCTTGAAAAACCATTTTCAGCTCCTCGAACATCTCATAGCTCCGTGTCACTCAAAACGCTTTTGGAGCCCCGGTTCTAAGCTGTAAAGCATGCCACACTGAACGAGGGAGTAATCATCAGCACGTGACTGCCAAGCGTTCATAACGTCTTGGTTCTCTAGGATGGGTGCTTCACCTAGCTGTTCTTCTAGGACATATGCTTTCTTGGCTGCTATGAGGATGATCCTCAGGTTCCGGACCCAGTGCGAATAGTTGCTGCCATCATCTTTCAGCTTGGTTTTCTCTAGGAATGCGTTGAAGTTCATGTTGACATGAGCGTTGGCCATTTGATCTACAAGACATATTTTGCAAAGATTTTAGACTAAGTTCATGATAATTAAGTTCATCTAATCAAATTATTTAATGAACTCCCACTCAGATTTGACATCCCTCTAGTCATCTAAGTGTTACATGATCCGAGTCGACTAGGCCGTGTCCGATCATCACATGAGACGGACTAGTCATCATCGGTGAACATCTCCATGTTGATCGTATCTTCCATACGACTCATGTTCGACCTTTCGGTCTCTTGTGTTCCGAGGCCATGTCTGTACATGCTAGGCTCGTCAAGTTAACCCTAAGTGTTTTGCATGTGTAAAACTGTCTTACACCCATTGTATGTGAACGTAAGGATCTATCACACCCGATCATCATGTGGTGCTTCGAAACGACGAACTTTAGCAACAGTGCACAGTTAGGGGGAACACTTTCTTGAAATTGTTATAAGGGATCATCTTATTTACTACCGCCGTTCTAAGTAAACAAGATGCATAAAACATAATAAACATCACATGCAATTATATAAAGTAGTGACATGATATGGCCAATATCATATAGCTCCTTCGATCTCCATCCTCGGGGCTCCATGATCATCTTCGTCACTGGCATGACACCATGATCTCCATCATCATGATCTCCATCATCGTGCCTCCATGAAGTTGCTCGCCAACTATTACTTCTACTACTATAGCTAACGGTTTAGCAATAAAGTAAAGTAATTACATGGCGTTAAATCATTGACACGCAGGTCATACAATAATTAAGACAACTCCTATGGCTCCTGCCGGTTGTCATACTCATCAACATGCAAGTCATGATTCCTACTACAAGAACATGATCTCATACATCACAATATATCATTCATCATTCATCACAACTTCTGGCCATATCACATCACATGACAATTGCTGCAAAAACAAGTTAGACGTCCTCTAATTGTTGTTGCATCTTTTACGTGGCTGCAATTGGGTTCTAGAAAGAACGTTTTCTTACCTACGAATAACCACAACGTGATTTTGTCAACTTCTATTTACCCTTCATAAGGACCCTTTTCATCGAATCCGCTCCAACTAAAGTAGGAGAGATAGACACCCGCTAGCCACCTTATGCAACTAGTGCATGTCAGTCGGTGGAACCTGTCTCACGTAAGCGTACGTGTAAGGTCGGTCCGGGCCGCTTCATCCCACAATACCGCTGAAGCAAGGAAAGACTAGTAGTGGCAAGCAAGTTGACAAGATCTACGCCCACAACAGATTTGTGTTCTACTCGTACAATAGAGAACTACGCATAGACCTAGCTCATGATGCCACTGTTGGGGAACGTTGCATAAAATAAAAAATTTCCTACGTTCACCAAGATCCATCTATGAGTTCATCTAGCAACGAGAGAGAGAGATGCATCTACATACCCTTGTAGATCGCGTGCGGAAGCGTTCAAGAGAACGGGGTTGAGGTAGTCGTTCTCGCCGTGATCCTATCACAGGAGATCCTAGCGCCGAACCGACGGCACCCCGTGTTCAACACACGTACGGTCAGCGTGACGTCTCCTCCGTCTTGATCCAGCAAGGGGAAAGAGAGGTTGATGAGGATCCAGCAGCACAATGGCGTGGTGGTGGATGCAGCAGGACTCCATCAGGGCTTCGCCAAGCAACTGCGGGAGGAGGAAGAGGTGTAGCAGGGGGAGGGAGGCGCCAAGACTTAGGGTGCGGCTGCCCTCCCTCCCCCATCCTTTATATAGGCCCCCAGGGGGGGGCGCCGGCCCTGGAGATTGAATCTCCCAAGGGGGGCGGTGGCCAGGGGGGTGGAGTGCCCCCAAGGCAAGTGGTGCGCCCCCCCCCCCACCCTAGGGTTTCCAACCCTAGGCGCAGGTGGGCCCAAGTGGGGGGCGCACCAGCCCACAAGGGGCTGGTTCCCTCCCCACTTCAGCCCACGGGGCCCTCCGGGATAGGTGGCCCCACCCGGTGGACCCCCGGGACCCTTCCGATGGTCCCGGTACAATACCGGGTGACCCCGAAACTTTCTCGATGGCCGAAACAGCACTTCCTATATATAATTCTTTACCTCCGGACCATTCCGGAACTCCTCATGACGTCCGGGATCTCATCCGGGACTCCGAACAACATTCGGTTTGCTGCATACTCATATTCATACAACCCTAGCGTCACCGAACCTTAAGTGTGTAGACCCTACGGGTTTGGGAGTCATGCAGACATGAACGAGACGGCTCTCCGGTCAATAACCAACAGCGGGATCTGGATACCCATGTTGGCTCCCACATACTCCTCGATGATCTCATCGGATGAACCACGATGTCGAGGATTCAAGCAACCCCGTATACTATTCCCTTTGTCAGACGGTATGTTACTTGCCCGAGATTCGATCGTCGGTATCCCAATACCTCGTTCAATCTCGTTGCCGGCAAGTAACTTTACTCGTACCGTAATGCATGATCTCGTGACCAGACACTTGGTCACTTTGAGCTCATTATGATGATGCACTACCGAGTGGGCCCAGTGATACCTCTCTGTAATACGGAGTGACAAATCCCAGTCTCGATCCGTGTCAACCCAACAGACACTTTCGGAGATACCTGTAGTGCACCTTTATAGTCACCCAGTTACGTTGTGACGTTTGGTACACCCAAAGCACTTCTACGGTATCCGGGAGTTACACGATCTCATGGTCTAAGGAAGAGATACTTGACATTGGAAAAGCTCTAGCAAAACGAACTACACGATCTTGTGCTATGCTTAGGATTGGGTCTTGTCCATCACATCATTCTCCTAATGATGTGATCCCGTGATCAACGACATCCAATGTCCATAGTCAGGAAACCATGACTATCTGTTGATCAACGAGCTAGTCAACTAGAGGCTCACTAGGGACATGTTGTGGTCTAAGTATTCACACTTGTATTACGATTTCCGGATAATACAATTATAGCATGAATAAAAGACAACTATCATGAACCAAGAAATATAATAATAACCCTTTTATTATTGCCTCTAGGGCATATTTCCAACATTTAAACCATGAGGCCCAAGCTCAATAACCCACTTGGCGACTCGTCATGTGGCTTCTCTGTTCTGAATGATATCTCCTAAAGGAGCAGAACTGACCACAGTGATGGGGTGACCCAGAAAATATTGCTTAAGCTTCCGGCTGGCCATGAACACCCCACAAACAAGCTTCTGCCAATGTGGATATCTCTGCTTGGACTCAATAAGCACCTCGCTGATGTAGTAAACCGACCGTTGAACCAGATATTCCTTACCAGCCTCCTTGCGCTCCACCACAATGGCCACACTAAATGCACATGTGTTAGCAGCCACGTATAACAACAATGGCTCCTTATCAATGGGAGCAGCAAGGACCGGAGGCTCAGCTAGCTGTCTCTTCAAATCTTCAAAGGAAGCATTAGCAGCATCACTCCAGACAAAGTCGTCTGTTTTCTTTATCATCTGATACAGCGGTATAGCCTTCTCACCTAACCGGCTTATGAACCGGCTTAAGGCAGCAATACGACCCGCCAAACATTGAACATCATTGATACATGCTGTCTTAGCCAAAGAGGTGATGGCCTTGATCTTTTCCGGGTTAGCCTCAATGCCTCTATTAGAAACCAGAAAACCCAAAAGCTTTCCTGCTGGCACACCAAAAACGCACTTCGCTGGGTTAAGCATCATCTTGTAGACCCAGAGATTGTCAAAGGTTTCCTTCAAATCATCTATCAAGGTCTCCTTCTCTCTGGACTTCACCACAATGTCGTCCACATAAGCATGAACATTGCGCCCAATGTGATTGTGAAGACAGTTCTGCACACATCACTGATAAGTCGCCTAGGCACTCCTGAGCCCAAAAGGCATGACACATAGCAGAAGGATCCAAAAGGAGTAATAAAAGCCGTCTTCTCCTGGTCCTTAACTGCCATCTTGATCTGATGATAACCAGAATAAGCATCCAAAAAGCTCAAGCGCTCACAACCCGCCGTAGCATCAATGATTTGATCAATACGAGGGAGAACAAAAGGATCAGCCGGACAAGCCTTGTTTAAGTCCGTGTAATCCACACACATCCGCCAAGTGCCGTTCTTCTTAAGCACTAGCACCGGGTTAGCCAACCACTCTGGATGAAAAACTTCAACAATAAACCTGGCCGCCAAGAGCTGGGCCACTTCCTCACCAATGGCCTTACGTCTCTCCTCACTGAACCGTCGAAGAAACTGCTTGACCGGCTTAAATTTTGGATCAATATTGAGAGTGTGCTCAGCGAGTTCTCTCGGTACACCCGGCATGTCAGAAGGTTTCCATGCAAAGATGTCCCGGTTCCCATGGATGAACTTGATGAGTGCGCTTTCCTATTTAGGATCCAGGTTAGCACTGATGCTGAACTGCTTAGATGAGTCGCCCGAAACAAAATCAACAAGCTTGGTGTCGTTGGCCGACTTAAACTTCATTACCGGCTCATGCTCGGTGGTTGGCTTCTTCAAAGACGTCATGTCCGCCGGGTCAACATGGTCCTTGTAAAACTTCAACTCCTCTGTTGCACAGACAGACTCAGCGTAAGCAGCATCGCCTTCCTCACATTACAGGGATATCTTCTGACTGCCATGCACTATGATTGTACCCTTATGACCCGACATCTTGAGCTGTAGATAAACATAACACGGCTGCGCCATGAGCTTTGCATAAGCTGGCCATCCAAACAGAGCGTGATACGGGCTTTTGATTTTGACCACCTCAAAGGTTAACTTCTCGGCCCTGGAATCATGCTCATCTCCAAAGGCCACTTCCAGTTCAATCTTACCCACTGGGTACGCCGACTTACCATGCACCACTCCATGGAAAACTATGTTGGATGTCTTAAGGTTTTTATCAGTCAACCCCATGCGACGAAAAGTCTCATAATAAAGGATGTTGATGCTGCTGCCTCCATCCACAAGCACTCTAGTGAATTTATATCCACCAACCTGAGGTGCCACCACCAGAGCCAAGTGACTCAGATTGTCAACCCAGGGAGGGTGATCCTCCCTACTCCACAAAATAGGCTGCTCAGACCATCTCAAATAACGAGGAACTGCTGGCTCAATAGCGTTCACAACCCTCTTATGAAGTTTCTGGTCTTGTTTGCACAAACTGGTGGTAGACACATGATATTATCCACTATTAAGCTCCTTGGGATTACTCTGATATCCAGATTGCTGCTGGTGCTGACCCCCTGGCCAGATAACCGCCCTGACTACCTTGAGGGCCTTGAAAGTTGGAATTAGAACCGCCACCCGGGCCATGAAAACCGCCGCCGCCTGAACCACCGCCTGGTCCATGATTGCTGTCAAACATGTTAGAATTCTTGAAAGCCTTCATGATCGTACAATCTTTCCACAGGTGAGTGGACTGTTTTTGCTGAGTGCCATGCCTTGGACATGGCTCATTTAACAACTCCTCAAGAGTGGGACCTGGCCCACCAGACCGAGGAGGTGGTCTCCCCTTACATCGTTGATTGTTGCCATGTGCATTGGTGTTAGCCACAAACTCCGAGCTACACCACGCCTTACATTTATTATTGCCTCCTTGATTTGTCGGGTTATGCTGAGGACCCTTGGCGTTGCCGCTCTTCTTTCCCTTTCCTGTCTTCTGATTTTCAGACTCGTGATCCTTGGTACTATCAGAGTCGGCATACTTGACTAGAGCTGCCATCAGCTGGCCCATGTCGTTACAATCGCGCTTGAGCCGCCCAGCTTCTGTTTCAGAGGCTCAAAACGACAATTTTTCTCCAACATTAGAGCCGGCATCCATCTTATCAGATGAATGTATTATGGCCTTGACCCGACGCACCCAATGGGTTGTGGACTCACCCTCCTCTTGCCTGCAATTAGTCAAGTCCACAATCGACATGGGATGCTTGCATGTATCCTTAAAGTTCTGAATAAACCGGGCTTCAATTCTGCCCATGAACCGATGGAGTTAGGTGGGAGCCCCTTCAACCAAGTACGGGCCGTCCCATCCAGCATCATGGTGAAGTACTTGGCCATTGCGGCGTTGCTGACTTCCAGAAGTTCCATGGTTATCTCGAAGCTTTCGATCCATGCCCCGGGTCATAAGTCGGCCGTGTAATTAGGCACCTTTCGAGGTCCCTTGAAATCTTTGGGCAAACGCTCATTACGCAGAGCCGGCACCAAACAGGGCACACCTCCAGTCCTAGTGGTCATGCCTGCCTCAATTGAAGTCGTCGGATAAACCGGAAAGGACTGGTAAGCCGCCCGTTGAGCCGCCTAATCAGCTGCCTGCTGAACCGCCCGCTCAGTGTCTTGACATATCATGTCCTGATCAACCAAGTTAGGAACTCCATCATGCACTGGGTCATGCCCGCGCGGCTGGTCACGGCGCCGGGCGTTTCTTGAAACGGCTGCTGAATCCATGTGCCTGCTATAACTCAGGCTCCGGCTTGGGCGAGGGGTCGAATGAATCCTATCTCGACTATAAGAGTATGCCTCCTACTACGCCAAAATCGTCTGAAGAAGTTCTCTGACCCTTCGTGTTTCAACCGCTGTCGGAGAGTTTCCATCCACCGGGAGAGCCGCCAATCGTGTCGCTGCAGCGATCATGTTCTCCAGAGGGTTAGAATAATGACCCAGTGGTGTTGGTACATAGTGAGGTGGAGTAGTATTCAGACGAGGGGGTTCTGTCACACGTGGCTGGACCGGCATCCCAGCCCCGGGCGTTGCCACCCGGTTTACCTCCGGCGGGTTACTGAGCCCTGCTCCGGGTGTGCGGAAGAGGTTTCTAGGATCATAAACCGGAGGCAGACGGGATTGAGCCTTCTGGTGCCTTCTTCTCATGACCTCATTTGACACGTTCAGATCCATCGTAAGATGAAGAGCCTCTGATTGAATCTGCTGGGCTCGAGCATCCAAAGTCGCCCGCTCTGCGGCCATCCGGACGTCCTCTGCTGCTATGTTTTCCTTGGCTTGTGCTACCTCCTCACGTAGTTTGCCACTTCCGCATCATGTTGAGCTTGATACGCCAGACTGGCCACGGCAGTTAACAGAGCCGTCATCTTATCCATCAAAGCCATCAGAACTTGAGACGGCAGGCGTGCGGGGCCACCTACCCTGGCTGTCGTCACCGCTGCTGACCCAGAAGTCATTGTTGCTGCAGCCGTAGAGTTTTGCCCGGGTTGCGTGCCTGCCATGAAGATCCCAACTCTGCTCGGCGGCTCAAAGGGGTCTGGAATACTGCTGCCATCGGAACAGCCCCAAGCCCGCCGTCTTGCAATTGATACAATGAATCTGTCTCACCCGTGGACGACTCACCATCAGAGTAGATGGCCGTCTCACTGCCACACACAGATCCTTGAGAAAATTCCCCTCCATGGACGCATCCCATGAAGGCACGCTTAATGGCGGGCTGAGCTCGGGCGGGTCTCGCACGCTGAGCCATCTCGATGATGTCGGTGCGGATGTCCGGCTCAGGGCCCGGCTCGCCGATCTTGCCGATGAAGATGTGGATTCTGCCGAAGGGGACCCGGTACCCATACTCAATTGAGCCGGCGTCAGGGCCCCAGCCCGCGTCATCGATGTAGAGCTTGCCACAACAACTCTTGGTCATCCGGCCCGGAGCGTATCCCTTGAGCCCTTTGAAGCTGCCCTTTAAGAACTCAAATCCACCGTGCACTGGCCCCACGATGGGCACCAACTGTCGTGGAATTGTCACGGCAGATGTCCTAGTGAAAGGACTTAGTCGTGGAGCCATCGCAACTAGGAAGCTTAAAGGGGTTAAAACGGGACAAAGGATATGGGAGTTTATACTGGTTTGGCCTCTTGCGGTGAAGGTAATGGCTTAATCCAGTTTGAGGTGGGATTGCTTATGTCTCGATTACCAGGGAGCGAAATCGCCTGACCTAGCTTTCGATCTGGTCTTTCTTGTCCTGAACCACCGCCGGGTCGTCCCTTTATATACAGAGGTTGACGCCCAGCGGCTCACACAGTCCCGGACGGCTCATAAACAGTGTCCGGCTCGGTCTCTCTCTATTCCTGCCTTACAATACATGTTACATACATATGGCGGTATATCTCTACGGTCCTTGAGTCACCTTTCGGCTTTGGGCCCTTAACTGAACCGCCATCTTCAAGTGTCGTCTTGGGCTTCATATCTTGAATCGCCATAGGTATAACCCGGCCCCTCCTGGGTAGGTCATACCTAATAGTTATATCCCCAACACAATGCATATCGTTTCATGCACAAAGGTGAAATGTTCCCTATGGAAACTATCGGGCTTGTTGTGAGAAGCTCTGATTTGTGAGAAGCATATCCCCAAACCAGCCCCAAATGGGACAAAAAATTTACCACGGCATGTTGATGCCGCTCCATGACAGCATGCCAAGTTTCATGAATTTCAAACGAGCTTTGGATTTACTAGAATTTAAAAACCAGGTATTATCTTAATGTTTGTGGCCGAGTGACAGTGGTAGGGTGTTTGATATTCATTCTCATTTCTTGCATGGGACCTAATTAAGCATGCAGCCAAGGACACATATTTGAATTTTCAACTAATTTATAAGCATTAGAGCATGTGCATGTAGTTCAAATTTGAATTATGCACATGAATGCATAGAAAACTCAGTTAATGTATAAAAAGGTCCAAGCGAACCCCAAAAAATCCAAAAAATTGACACAACACCCCTGTTGTTCTATGTTGACACTAGGAAAAAAAATGGAAATCGAGAAGATGCAACGGATATTGTTTCGTCCAGAAAGGTGAAATGTTCCCTACGGAAACCATGATGCTTGTTGTGAGAGAGGCTCTAGTTTGCGAGAAGCTTATACCATAATCTGGCCCAAATGGGACAACATTTTTTACCCTAACATCTTGATGCCGCTCCATCATAGCATGAAAAGGTTCATGAATTTCAGACGAGTTTTGTATTTACTAGAATTACAAAAGCAAGCACCTCAACATTTTCCGGAGAGCCACGATGTCGTGGTGTTTGAAATTCATCCCCATTTCTTGAATGGGACGTAAGCATCAATCCATGGACACATATATCATTTTACAACCCATTTTGGTGCACCAGAGCATGTGCATGTGGTTTAATTTTGAATTCTGCACCTGAAATTACTAGAAAACCAAGTTACTGTATAAAAATGTCCAAATGAACCCTGAATAATTCCAAAAAAATTTACAGCACACCTATAGTTGCATGTTCACTACAGATAGAAGTTCTAGCAATTCAAACACCATCCTTTGCAGCTGTGACCCCATTATGTAATTCAAATCAAGATGAAACATCAAATAGAACCCACATGGTTTATTATCACCAACCGTGTGATATGCAGTACAAAATATCCTGGAGCACCGTTAGTGTATAGTACGCCTATGGCTTACTCGAGAAGGTTCGTCGGCTACACTCCACAACCCGCTCTGAATAAGGGACCGTGTCTGATGACACTTTGCATGCCAGTTTTTTCGCTGAAGCAATTCCAAATTTTTGGCTTCCGCGGAAATATCTACCTCCCCGCCCCCCCCCCTAACCAAAAGCCACATTTCCCCTATTTCCGCCTTCTTTTCCAAGTTGAAACCTTCACTCCTTGCTTGCAGTGCTGCCTCCTCGCCGGTGACCCTCCTTCACATTGCTCGGCCTCGCCTATCCAGGCAGGTAATCCACACCCGAACCCCGTCCGCCTTCTCCTTCCACATCCCATATGCCCCGACCGCCGGTGCAAGCTCGACACCTTCCACCCAAATCACCGACCCCTCCACCAAATAAGTGTCGTCCTAAGCCATGGTGCACACAGTATAGCCAGGATCTCAAGGAGCATTTGGCAGCAAAGAAGCTAATCGCAGCCGCACGCGTGGATGAGGTTGTGATGGCTGCCATTCGTGCCGACCCCTAGATCTTGGAGGAGCACCTCACCGTCGAGGCCACTGTCGATGCTTCGCGCACCAACGTCACAGCATGGTTGGTTGCTTTAAACGACAGTTCGTGATGTTTTCTCAAGGCCAGCGTCAGTGCCTTCGACAAAGACTACGACGTGTTTTCTCAGCGTGCACGTGCTTACCTCATCTCGAGAGCCAGCTGGTTTGTGCCCGAAGCGGCTCAGGCAACTCACCACTATGATGAGGGCACCCACGATGCGGAGGCCTTGCCCTCTTCCATGTCCAAGGAGCCAATCATCATCTATATCTCCGACAATGAGTAGCTTGTCTTATTAGCTCACTATAAGGACCCATGTTCAGTTTGCTAGCTACTGCTTTTCCTTAACAAATTTTAGTGAATTGTGCTATCTACTTTTACCATGCAATCTTCGGCTATAGTGTATATGTTATATATGTCGTGCGATGTGGTGGTCAGTTAACTGTTAGGTTCAAGTCTGCAAATGTGATGTTCAATTCTTTAGGGTGCAATTTTCCAAGTTGTCAAGCATGCATGGTTTGGTTAACTGTCTGATCTTCTATTAGGTGTATGTTATATTGTGCAATGTGGTGCTGAATTAACGTTTGGTTCATTTGTTGTGGTGTTTAGTTAACTATTTTGTTCAATTCTGCATTGCGATGTTCAATTGTTGTGTGTGCATTCTATTATTGTATACCATGTGAGAAATAAATCGAATTTGGCTGTACTAAATACATGAGAAACAAATACAATTGTTGTATTTCTAAGTTGTTAAGCATGCTTGGTTTGGTTAACTATTCGATCTTTTATTAGGAGTATGTTATATTTGTGCAATGTGGTCCTCAATTAACGGTCGGTTCATTTGTTGTGGTGTTTCGTTAACTGCTTGGTTCAATTCTGCAATGCGATATTCAATTGTTGTGGCTGCATTCTGTTATTGTATACCATGTGAGAAATAAATCGAATTTGGCTATACTAAATACATGAGAAACAAATACAATTGCTATATTTCCAAGTTGTTAAGCATGCTTGGTTTGGCTAACTGTCCGATCTTCTTAGGAGTATGTTATATTTGTGCAATGTGGTGCTCAGTTAACGGTTGGTTCATTTGTTGTGGTGTTTAGTTAACTGCTTGGTTCAATTCTGCAATGCGATGTTCAATTGTTGTGGCTGCATTCTGTTATTGTATACCATGTGAGATATTAATCGAATTTGGCTGTACTAAATACATGAGAAACAAATACAATTGCTATATTTCCAAGTTGTTAAGAATTCTTGGTATGGTTAACTGTCTGATCTTCTATTAGGAGTATGTTATATTTGTGCAATGTGGTGCTCAGTTAATGGTTGGTTCATTTGTTGTGGTGTTTAGTTAACTGCTTGGTTCAATTCTGCAATGCGATGTTCAATTGTTGTGGCTGCATCCTGTTACTGTATACTATTATACCTTGTCTTTTTTATTCGTTTGCCCATTTCCAGTATAGATAAGATATTCATGCACATCCTTGTTTTCAGGCCTTTCCAAAACAGTTCACCGATGATTACCTCTCAAACCACCTGTATGGACAGGAGGCGAGGAAGGTTTTCATACAACACCCACGGTTCAATATTGAAGTGTTCCTGAAGAGGACGAAGGATGGATGGTCAATCATCCACAGGCACTATCCTAAAGTTGCAAAGACCTTCAACATCAATGAATGATCAATATTCGCCTTCCGATTCAGTAGTTTTCCCGATGAGATGCATCTGTCTATGTACCGTCTATGATGCTAATTTTGAAATGTTCTAGATGTTGCACGTGAAACTTGGTGCTGGTGCAGTTGTGTAATGGCGTAGCTGGGTGCTGAAGCTATATCATGTTGTACTCTGATGTATTTCAATTATGAAATCCTGCTTCCTTAATATGGGAATGAAATCTATTATGTGTTTAATATGAATGTCAATTAGATTAATAAATGGATTATTAATAATAGGGCAATTTGCCTGCTAATTGGTTTTTGCTATTGCAAACGGTTATTGAGAAAATACCGTGGGTGATGACCTAAGGCAACACACACAGTTTCTTCTACGCACCATGTGTGATGCATTCAATAATGCAAACGATAAAATTATTAATATTGTGTGCGATGGGAAGTCCATCACAAACGATTTAACGGGGAAAATTGTGTGTGATGTACCTACGAACGGAAACGTTTTCCTTGCATCGACTGTGTGGGATGTATGTATGAACATAAACGTTTTGCGGGGACTGACTGTGTGGGATGAACTTACGACCGGAAATGATTCTGCATGTATAATTGTATTTTTAGCACTACTATACATATAACCGTATTTGCTCGCTCGCTGGTCGCACACGACCTCATTTTGCTGAGCATGTATGCCAGGAGGGCATATCCCCAATGGTTTCTGGATCGTGTGCGAAGGACCCCCTAATCACCCACACTCACTAGGCGACGATTCCGAATGCCATCGCGGAAAGGGGTTTAAAACAGTTTGTATAGCACCGACGCATACCAGTGATAAGAGAGATTTCATTGCTAGGAAGCACGGTAAAGAAAGAGAACCATGGGTTCAGAAACCCATGCCTTTTCCTCCTAAGCCTTCCAACAAAAAAAGGATGGTCAGGATTTTGAGCGCTTTGTTGAAATGATTAGACCTATATTTTTGCGTATGCGTTTGACTGATATGCTTAAAATGCATCCTTATGCTAAGTATATGAAAGATATCATTACCAATAAAAGAATGATACCGGAAGCTCAAATTTCCACCATGCTTGCTAATTATACTTTTAAGGGTGGAATACCAAAGAAACTTGGAGATCTAGGAGTACCAACTATACCATGCTCCATTAGAAGAAACTATGTTAAAAATGCTTTATGTGATATTGGAGCCGATGTTAGTGTTATGACTTTCTCTTTATATCATAGACTTTATTTGAATAAGTTGACACCTACTAAAATCTCTTTCTAAATGGCTGATAAATTGAATGCTATACCCATCGGTATTTTTTCGGATGTGTCTGTTGTGGTTGCAAATGTTACTATTTTAACGGACTTTGTTATTCTTGATATTCCCGAGGACGACAGTATGTCGATTATCCTTGGTAGACCCTTTCAGAATATTGTAGGGGCTGTTATTGATTGCAACAAAGGCAATGTCACTTGTCATGTTAATGGTAATGAGCATACATTAGACTTTTCAAAGAAACAACCTCAAGTTCATAGCATCAACTCTACTGGAAAATTTTCAACTATCACTATTGGAGGTTTTGAATTCCCTCTTCCTACTGTCAAAAAGAAATATGATATCCTTATGGTTGGGGACATGTGTAGCAACCAGACCTCAAAGAGTCTAGTCTTTGTGCATTAGTGTCATCCCTGGATCGGTAATTCTAACATGCACAGTACTTGAGGATTTATAACAGAGTTGCAATCGCACACTTATTACAACGAATGTCTCAAAAGAGAACTTATTACAATAATATGAATTAAGGCCATCTAAAAACAATAATAGCGAAAGGATTGGAAGATAAAGTGAGTCCATCAACTCCAATGGCATAGCTGAGTGAACGACAACGACCTATGGCACCTTACTCATCGTCTGGAAACTCTTCAACATGATATGTTGCAGCCCGAAACGGGTCAACACATGGAATATGCTGGCAATCTAACACATAGAGTAATGAAAAGATAAATGCTATCACCACATGCATATATGGCTGGTGGAAAGCTCTATGGTTACAGTTTTGCATAAAGCCAATTTTTCCCTACAACAAAGGAATAAATTTCATTTAACTATCATGGTAGTTGTTAAACATTGAGAAGGTTCCTCCAACTCAATCCCAATTAAACATCATCAATAACCCAATCAAATTAATTTAGAGTGATGAGATCAACATGATAATCCAAGATCTAGATACTCAAGATGTCCATAACCGGGGACACGGCTAACCATGATCAGTTTATACACTCTGCAGAGGTTTGCACACTTTTCCCCACAAGACTCGAACGCATCCATGATCGGAGGATCGAGACATAGCCTTTTTGAAGCATTAACTCTCTACTCTAGGTAGACAGTACCACCTACAACCCACTACATCTGGTAGTCTAGCTCTTCAAGAGCTCACGCAACTTACTCAACTACGCCATAGCCCATAATGGCTTGTGGCTGCACACGGAAGTTTCCGGCATGAAATAATCTTATGATCCCTTTGAGCCTGGGTGGCAAACCGTAGGATGATCACATGGGTACTCTGGGATATCCTAGGACAACATTGGATTCTCCAGGTGCCGTGACAACTGCTGGGTACTCCAAGGTGCCTCAATCAATCCACCCAGATATGTATTTAAGTAGCCACCATAAGTTAACCATTAATTAAACAATACTCACATCTGTCATGGATACACTCACCCAATCGACGTCTACGAGCATAGCATAGCAATCCTAAGCATAATGTAGAAGTAACTCCCAAAGGTTGGAATAATAAAAAGACAATAGGTTCTACCTCATCATCTACTTCCCAAAACCCACATGTTAAGAGATCCTACTCATGCAATGTTTGAGGGTTGAAACTAATGCATAAAAACTAGGTAATAAAGGGATATGATCAAAGTGTTACTTGCCTTGCTGATGATCTGCAAAACCTAGGGACTTGTAGTAGCATGCTTCACACTCTGGGTGTTCTATCGCAAACAAACAATAACATACAATGAGCACTCAACTAGAAGCACGGGTAAAACTCAAATAAGAAAATCTAACCAAAAAGTTCAACTTAAGAACTGCGGTTGCAAAAATAATCAAAACAAACCGAGCAATGAAACTCAAACTACGAAAGAAACAAGATCCGGTTACTAATCTGGACTAAAGTCAAATTTTGCAGTACCAATATCTTGTTCAAGTTGGTTAAACAGAAAGAGGGCTTGAAGACAAAGATCTAGGCGCTTGTTTCACCTGATTCCAATAAACGAGCTAAAAGATAAACTAAAACGAAGATCAAGGCAGAAATCGCGATCGAAAATAATCGCGGAAAACCCTGAAAAAAGAAAAACAGATGAACAGGCTAAGGAATGCACGTTCCTTGTCTGCGGCTAACTGACGAACAACATTCATAAAAATGAACATACGGACGAACGTTCGTTATTTAACTAAACCGAAAAAACCGAACCGATCTGAAACAAAACGGATCTAGGGTTTCGAAAGAAAAACCGACGGTTTTCCGAGGAATACCGTACGGCGGCGGTGGCGGCGGCGGGGCGACGGCGGGACGGGCGGCGGCGCGGGTGGTGCGGCGGTGTGGGCGGCGGTTTCGCGGCGGCGGCGTGGGCTGGCGGCGGCGGCGGGCGGCGGCGGGGTCGGGTGGGCTGGCGGGGCGGGGCCTCGGCTTATAATGGCCCGCCGGGTATAGTGTCCAAGTCGGACATGGCCCGGTAAGGTCGCTTCATTTTTTTAAGTAAATCCTGACACAAAAAAACTAATAAAAGAAATACTAAACAGAGTCCAAAAATCCTGAAATAATTTTTTGCGCTCCTCTAATAATATTGGGACAAAGTGAACATTTATTTGGGCCTCTAATGCAATTTTGAAAAATGCATTTTTCCTAATTCAAATAAAATAGCAATAAAAGTCCAAATAAAATACTTATTTGATTTTAAAAATTTTCCTCCAATATTTATTTTATTTGGAG
Source organism: Triticum dicoccoides (assembly GCF_002162155.2). Classification (NCBI taxonomy): domain Eukaryota; kingdom Viridiplantae; phylum Streptophyta; class Magnoliopsida; order Poales; family Poaceae; genus Triticum; species Triticum dicoccoides. Next base: position 248,201,928 of record NC_041389.1, read on the forward strand.
AAGTCATTTTATCCCCTCTCTTTTAATGTCATATTGGAAATATTTGGACATAAAAATAATTAAAACCAAATGATCCTCTTTTCAAAATTTGAGAAAATTCAAATATGAAAATAACGAAATCCCCAACTCTCTCTATGGGTCCTTGAGTTGCTTAGAATTTCTACGATCAACCAAAAAATGCAATAAAATATGATATGCAATGACGATCTATGTATAACATTTCAAATCAGAAATTTGGGATGTTACAAACCTACCCCCCCTTAAGATGAATCTCGCCCTCGAGATTCGGGTTGGCTAGAGAATAGGTGCGGGTGGTCCTTCCGTAGGTCTTCCTCTTGTTCCCAGGTTGCTTCATCCTTGGTATGGTGGCTCCACTGAACTTTGCAAAACTTGATAAACTTGTTCCGTGTGACTCGGGTGGCAAACTCGAGAATCTTCTCCGGTTTCTCCTCATAAGTGAAATCACTATCCAGCTGAATCACTTCCAGTGGCACTGTATCTCTCAGGGGAACATCAGCCATCTCTGCGTGGCACTTCTTCAACTAGGAAATGTGGAACACATCGTGTACTCCTGACGATCCTTCTGGCAACTCCAGCTTGTAAGCAACTTCTCCCATACGTTCCAAAACTTTGTATGGTCCCACAAAACGTGGTGCTAACTTTCCCTTAACTCCAAAATGCTTAACTCCTCGAAGTGGGACACACGAAGATATACTCTGTTTCCGACTTCGTAAACTGTCTCCTTGCATTTAGAATCTGCATAGCTCTTCTGCCTGGATTGGACTACCTTGAGTCTGTCGTGAATCAACTTAACCTTCTCTTCAGACTCCTTAATCAAATCTGGTCCAAACAACTGACGATCTCCAACTTCATCCCACAATAACAGTGTCCTGCACCTCCTTCCGTACAAGGCTTCAAAAGGGGCCATCTTCAAACTAGCTTGATAGTTGTTGTTGTAAGAGAACTCTGCATACAGCAAGTTGTCGTCCCAACTAGATCCATAATCTAGCGCACAAGCTCTCAACATGTCCTCTAGAATCGGATTGACTCTCTCGGTCTGTCCATCTGTCTGTGGATTAAAGGTTGTACTGAACTCTAGCCTTGTACCCAAAGTCTCATGCAACTGATTCTAGAACTTTGAGGTAAACTGGGTTCCTCTAACTGATACAATGGTCCTCGGAACTCCATGCAGACATACGATCATGGTCATGTATATCTTTGCCAACTTAGCACTCGTGTAAGTGGTCTTCACTGGGATGAAATGAGCTACCTTCGTCAATCGATCAACTACAACCCATATCGATTCATAGCCTGAATGAGTCCTGGGCAATCCCGTGACAAAATCCATGTCTAGCTTGTCCCACTTCCATTCAGGTATCGGCAATGGCTGTAGCAATCATGCTGGCTTCTGATTCTCTGCCTTAACTCTCTGACATACATCACATACTGCTACATACTCAGCAATATCCTTCTTCATTCCTGTCCACCAGAAACTTTCCTTCAAATCCAAATACATCTTAGTGTTTCCGGGGTGAATTGAATATGGTGAATCATGGGCCTCCTGTAGAATCAACTTCCTGATCACGGGGTCATTAGGCACATATACGCGATCCTCAAACCATAAGGTATCGTACTCATCCTCATGAAATCCTTTGGCCTTTCCTTTGCTCATCCTTTCCTTTATCTCAGCAATCTCCTTGTCAGTCTTCTGAGCTTCTCTGATCTTATCCAACAAGGTAGACTGAATTTCCAATGCTGCTACATAACCTCTTGGAACTATTTCCAAACATATATCTCGAAGATCCTCTGCTAACTCCTTGGGTAATTCTCCGGTCATGAGCGTATTGACATAACTCTTGCGACTCAACTCATCGGCTACTACGTTAGCCTTTCCGGGATGATAATGCAACTTCATATCATAATCCTTAATGAGCTCCAACCATCTCCTTTGCCTGAGATTCAACTCCTTCTGCGTGAAGATGTACTTCAAACTCTTGTGATCCGTGTACACCTCACAATGATTACCGATAAGGCAATGTCTCCATGTCTTCAACGCATGCACTACGGCTGATAACTCCAAATCATGTGTAGCATAATTTTTATCATGAGGTTTAAGCTATCGTGAGGCATATGAAACAACTCTTCCTTCCTACATAAGCACCGCTCCAAATCCTTGACAAGAAGCATCGCAATACACTTGATAATCCTTACATTGGTCTGGAAGAATCAGCACTGGGGTTTTAACCAAACGTTTCTTCAATTCCTGAAAACTGGCTTCACACTCCTTAGTCCATTTGAACTTGGTGTCCTTCTTGAACAACTTTGTCATGGGCTTTGCAATCTTGGAGAAATTCTCAATGAACCTCCAGTAATATCCTGTGAGTCCAAGAAAACTCCTGATTTCTCCAACTGACATGGGTGCTACCCATGTAGTCACAGAAACAACCTTGGTAGGGTCTACTGCTATACCTTCTCCGGATATAACATGCCCGAGAAATCCAACTTCCTTCAACCAAAACTCACACTTGCTGAATTTGGCATATAACTGATGTTCCCTGAGCTTCTCAAGAACCAAACGTAAATGCTCCTTATGCTCCTCTTCATTCTTCGAGTAGACCAATATATCATCAATGAACACCACGACGAACTTATCCAAAAACTCCATAAACACCTTGTTCATCATGTTCATGAAATAGGCAGGCACGCTAGTCAGACCAAATGACATAACGGTATACTCATATAGCTCGTACCTTGTAGTAAAAGCTTTCTTAGGTATATCCTACTCACGAATCTTCAGCTGATGGTATCCTGATCGCAGATCGATCTTGGAAAATACCTTAGCTCCTTGCTATTGGTAAAGAAAATCATTGATCATAGGCAGTGGGTACTTGTTCTTGATCGTTACTTCATTCAACGCACGATAATCAACCACCATCCTTAACGATCCATCCTTCTTCTCCACTAGAAGTACTGGACATCCCCAAGGTGATGAGCTTGGATGAATGTACCCTTTATCCAGTAACTCCTTAATCTGCTTCTTAATCTCCTCCAAATCCTTTGCGGGCATCCGATATGGTCTCTTTAATATTAGCACGGTGCCTGGCAAAAGCTCAATCAAAAACTCAATGTCTCTATCCGGTGGCATGCCTGGAAACTCCTCTGGAAATACATCAGGGAAATCCTTCACCACTGGTACTTCCTCGTGTACAACTCCTGATAAGGAATTTACTTGAGTCCTCTTCGGCACATGCCGGGATACATATTTAATCATTCTTACTTCTGGGGTGGTGAGCATAATCGACTTACTGGTGCAGTCAATGTTCCCTCCATACTTCGATAACCAATCCATGCCTAATCTTACATCCAATCCTTATGATTCCAATACTATTAGGTCTGAGAGAAACACGTAGTTACCAATCCTTAAAGGTAACCGATCACACCATAGTATGGCCATATACTCTGCTCCTGGCGAGGTTACTAACATGGGTGACCTAAGGGCTTGGGTTGGCAGGTGCTATTTATCCATAAATCCCCTTGATATGTATGAATGTGATGCACCAGTATCCAAAAGAATGATTGCAGTAAATGACTTAACCAAAAACTTACCTATTACTACATCGGGTTGCGCTTCAACCTCCTCCATGCTAAAGTGGTTCACTTGTCCCCTATTGAAAGGGTTGGGCTTCTTCCCAGAGTGTCCACTGCCATTTCCATTCTTTGCTTCAGAACACTCCGTGGCATAATGTCCATTCTTCCCGCACTTGAAACAAGTAATGTGACTTAGATCCTTCTTGGCGGGCATTGCTGGGTTGGAACGGTTCTGGCCGTTGCTTCCTCCATTCCCATTCCCATTCTTGGGGCCACTATGGTTATGCGAACTCCCTCCATTGGAATTATGGCCTCCATGGTTATGGTGAATATGTCCTCCCGAGTTCCGGGTAAAATAAGGTCTCTGCTGAGCTCCTGAATTGTACTTCCCTTGTCCATACTTCCTCTTGCAGTTGTCTATCTGTTGCTGCTTCCCTTTAATCATGAGAGCTCTATCTACCAACTCCTGGTAGTTGCTGGAGGTTACCACCATCAACTGCATGCTCAGCTCATCATTCAGTCCTTCCAGAAACTTCTCCTGCTTAGCGGCATCTATAGCGACGTCATCTGGGGCATAACGTGCTAACTTACTAAAATCATCCACATACTGGCCCACTGAGCGTCCTCCTTGGTGCAAGTTGCGGAACTCGCGCTTCTTCATGGCCATAGCTCCTGCTGAAACATGGGCAGTGCGGAAAGCCTGCTGAAACTGATCCCATGTAACAGTGTCAATGGGGTAAGTGGTTCTGAAATTCTCCCACCATGATGTTGCGGGTCCATCAAGCTGGTGTGCGGCAAAACACACTTTCTCCGCATCTGTGCATCCTGTAGTGGTCAGCTCCCTTCCAATATTGCGAAGCCAATCATCTGCAACAATCGGCTCGGAGCTACTAGAGAACACCGGTGGATTCAGCCTTAGGAAACGGGCTAAGTGATCAACATGTGGTGGTGGTGGGTTGTTGTTGTTGTTCCCTTGATTCTTATTCTGAACTAGTAGCTGCATCAGAGTATTCTGCTGCTGGATCAACTGGGTGAGCTCCGGTGAGAATGCAAATCCATTGTCACATCTCGGAGGCATCTAATGGGTTTAGAAAAGATAAGAAAACAGAATAGAATGAGGTCTAAGGGGAAAACACTACCCGTATTGATACGTCTCCAACGTATCTATAATTTATGAAGTATTCATGCTATTATATTATCTGTTTTAGATGTTTAATGGGCTTTATTATACACTTTTATATTATTTTTGGGACTAACTGTTAACCGGAGGCCCAGCCCATATTGCTGTTTTTTTGCCTATTTCAGTGTTTCACAGAAAAGGAATATCAAACGGAGTCCAAACAGAATGAAACCTTCGGGAGAGTTATTTTTGGAACGGAAGCAATCCAGGAGACTTGGAGTAGACGTCAGGGAAGCTTCGAGGTGGCCACAAGGCAGGGAGGCACGCCCTACCCCCTGGGCGCGCCCCCACCCTCGTGGGCCCCTCGTGGCTCCCTTGACCGACTTCTTTCGCCTATATATATCCATATACCCTAAAAACATCGAGGAACATAATAGATTGAGAGTTCCGCCGCCGCAAGCCTCCGTAGCCACCAAAAACCAACCGGGACCCTGTTCCGGCACCCTGCTAGAGGGGGGATCCCTCACCGGTAGCCATCTTAATCATCCCAACGCTCTCCATGACGTGGAGGGAGTAGTTCACCCTTAGGGCTAAGGGTATGTACAAGTAGCTATGTGTTTGATCTCTCTCTCTCTCTCTCTCGTGTTCTTGATTTAGCACGATCTTGATGTATCGCGAGCTTTGCTATTATAGTTGGATCTTATGATGTTTCTCCCCCTCTACTCTCTTGTAATGGATTGAGTTTTCCTTTGAAGTTATCTTGTCGGATTGAGTCTTTAAGGATTTGAGAACACTTGATGTATGTCTTGTTGTGCTTATCTGTGGTGACAATGGGATATTCACGTGATCTACTTGATGTATGTTTTGGTGATCAACTTGCGGGTTCAATGGACTTATGCAAAGGGGTTGGCACATGTTTTCGTCTTGACTCTCCGATAAAAACTTTGGGGCACTCTTTGAAGTACTTTGTGTTGGTTGAATAGATGAATCTGAGATTGTGTGATGCATATCGTATAATCATGCCCACAGATACTTGAGGTGACATTGGAGTATCTATGTGACATTAGGGTTTTGGTTGATTTGTGTCTTAAGGTGTTATTCTAGTATGAACTCTATGATAGATCGAACGGAAAGAATGGCTTCGTGTTATTTTACTACAGACTCTTGAATAGATCGATCAGAAAGGATAACTTTGAGGTGGTTTCATACCCTACAATAATCTCTTTGTTTGTTCTCCGCTATTAGTGACTTTGAGTGACTCTTTGTTGCATGTTGAGGGATAGTTATGTGATCCAGTTATGTTATTATTGTTGAGAGAGCTTGCACTAGTGAAAGTATGAAACTTAGGCCTTGTTTCCTACCACTGCAATACCGTTTACGCTCACTTTTATCGCTTGCTACCTTGCTGTTTTTATAATTTCAGATTACAAATACCTTTATCTACCATCCATATTGCACTTGTATCACCATCTCTTCGCCGAACTAGTGCACCTATACAATTTACCATTGTATTGGGTGTGTTGGGGACACAAGAGACTCTTTGTTATTTGGTTGCAGGGTTGCTTGAGAGAGACCATATTCATCCTACGCCTCCCACGGATTGATAAACCTTAGGTCATCCACTTGAGGGAAATTTGCTACTGTCCTACAAACCTCTGCACTTGGAGGCCCAACAACGTCTACAAGAAGAAGGTTGTGTAGTAGACATCACATATGCACATGAGACAAACACAATCAATTCACTTCAATCAATTCAAAGAAGGGCATACAATCGGTCTAACTATCGTTACAAAAGTGCTTAGACTATACTATATACATGGGGGAATACTACTACTGATATGGTGGTCGACTAGAAGTTTTAATCTGTAGAAGACTCCATGATATCCGCTCCAGCTTCATCAACATAGTCATCATCGCTGTCATCGGGGTCTGAGTCGGTGTCGTCGATGATGATGTTGTCCTCCGAACGAAAGTCCTTGGAATCGTTGTCATCTCCTCCTGGCGTGGGGTCTCCCATGAATACTCCTAGCTTCCTTGTTAGATCGTCATTCTTCTCCACGAGTATCATCATTTACTCCTCATATCCATCGCGTGTAGACTTGAGTTCTTCCTCCAGCTCCGTGATCCTGATCATTGCCTTCTTCAGATCTATCATACCTATGCACATCTGGTTCTCCTAGCGACGAATGTGCTGGTTTAACTCCTGGATGAAAGCTGCAATGGACCGGTCCCTCCTGGTGTTCATCATCTCCCATTGCTCATCTCGGTGCCCACATATCTGGTAGATGGTGTCCTTAAGATCCTTGTGGTAATCTTCTCCAATGCGTCCCATAGTGATGTGAGCTGCCTTGCTCTTTCCTAAACTCCAGGTTGGTGCATCAAAGGAAAACTCTATGGGCTCAGTGACTGGCATGATCCTCCTTCTTGGAACTTGAACTCGAATCATCCAATGCTCCTCTTCTGGTAAAGTGGCGATGAAGGTCCCGGTGAAGCTTGGTATTCCGATGTTCAGGTACCTAGTGACTTCCTTCAAGTGCCGTCCAAAAGGTGTATCTTCATCCAGTTGTGTAAATTTGTTCCTTGAGTCCACCATCCTATAGAGTAGAAAAGGGAGAGGAATCACAAATGAGTAGAGAAGAGTGACCTATGGTTTTAGCTTAGTGGTCGTGTCCTACAGTCGGCGTGTGCTCTGATACCATCTTATAGCGACCAGACCTCAAACAGTCTAGTCTTTGTGCATCAGTGTCATCCTTGGGTTGGTAATGCTGACACGCATAGTACTTGAGGATTTATAACAGAGTTGCAATCACACACTTATTACAACGAATGTCTCAAAAGAGAACTTATTACAATAATATGGCTTAAGGCCATCTAAAAACGATAACATCAGAAGGCTTGGAAGAAAAGTGAGTCCATCAACTCCAACGGCATAGCTGAGTGAACGTCAACGACCTATGGCACCTTACTCGTCGTCTGGGAATTCTGCAACATGATATGTTGTAGCCTGAAATGGGTCACCACATGGAATATGCTGGCAATGTAACACATAGAGTAATGAACAGATAAATGCTATCACTACATGCATATATGGCTGGTGGAAAGCTCTATGGTTACAGTTTTGCATAAAGACATTTTTCCTACAACAAAGGAATAAATTTCATTTAACTATCATGGTGGTTGTTAAACATTGAGAAGGTTCCTCCAACTCAATCCCAATTAAACATCATCAGTAACCCAATCAAATTAATTTAGAGTGATGAGATCAACATGATAATCCAAGATCCAGATACTCAAGATGTCCATAACCGGGGACATGGCTAACCATGATTAGTTTATACACTCTGCAGAGGTTTGCGCACTTTTCCCCACAAGACTCAAACACATCCATGATCGGAGGATCGAGACATAACCTTTTTGAAGCATTAACTCTCTACTCTGGGTACACAATACCACCTACAACCCACTACATCTGCTAGTCTACCTCTTCAAGAGCTCACGCAACTTACTCAACTACGCCAGAGCCCATAATGGTTTGTGGCTGCACACAAAAGTTTCTAGCATGAAATAATCTTATGATCCCTTTGAGCCTGGGTGGCGAACCATAGGATGATCACATGGGTACTATGGGATATCCTAGGACAACATTGGATTCTCCAGGTGCCCTGACAACCGCTGGGTACTCCAGGGTGCCTCAACCAATGCACCCAGATGTGTATTTAAGTAGCCACCTTAAGTTAACCATTAATTAACAATACTCACATCTGTCATGGATACACTCACCCAATCTACGTCTACGAGCATAGCATAGCAATCCTAAGCATAATGTAGAAGTAACTCCCAAAGGTTGGAATAATAAAAAGACAATAGGTTCTACCTCATTATCTACTTCCCAAAACCCACATGTTAAGAGATCCTACTCATGCAATGTTTGAGGGTTGAAACTATTGCATAAAAACTGGGTAATAAAGGGATATGATCAAAGTGTTACTTGCCTTGCTGATGATCCGCAAAACCTAGGGACTCATAGTAGCGTGCTTCGCATTCCGGGTGTTCTATCGCAAACAAACAATAACATAAAATGAGCACTCAACTAGAAGCACGGGTAAAACTCAAATAAGAAAATCTAACCAAAAAGTTCAACTTAAGATTTCCGGTTTGCAAAAAGAATCAAAACAAACAGAGCAACAAAACTCAAACTACGAAAGAAACAAGATCCAGTTACTAATCTGGACTAAAGTCAAATTTTACAGCACCAAAATCTTGTTCAAGTTGGTTAAACAGAAAGAGGACTTCAACACAAAGATCTAGGCGCTTGTTTCACCTGATTCCGATAAACGAGCGAAAAGATAAACTAAAACGCAGATCAGGCAGAAATCGTGATCGAAAATAATCACGGAAAACCCTGGAAAAAGAAAAACAGATGAACAGGCTAACGAACAAACGTTCGCTGTCTGTGGCTAACTGACAAACAATGTTCGTAAAAACGAACGTACGGACGAATGTTCACTATTTAACTAAACCGAAAAACCCGAACCGATTTAAAAAAACAGATCTAGGGTTTCGAAAGAAAAACCGATGGTTTTCCGGGAAAAACCGTACGGCGGCGGCTACCTCGGCGGCGGGCGGCGGCGGCAGCGGCGGCGCGGGCGGTGCGACGGTGTCGTGGCGGCGGCGCGGGAGGTGCGGCGGTGCGGGCTGGCGGCGGCGGCGGGCGGTGGCTAGGGTTTGGGTGGCGGCGGGGTTGGGTGGGCTGGCGAGGCGGGGCCTCGGCTTATAAGGGCCGGCCGGGTACAGTGCCAGGTCGGACACTGCCCGGTAAGGTCGGTTCATTTTCTTTTAAATAAATCCTAACACAGAAAAATTAATAAAAGAAATAATAAACGGACTCCAAAAATCCTGAAATAAATTTTCACAGTCTTCTAATAATATTGCGGACAAAGTGAACATTTATTTGGGCCTCTAATGCAATTTTGAAAAACACATTTTTCCTAATTTAAATAATATAGCAACAAAAGTCCCAATAAAATACTTATTTGATTTTAATATTTTTCCTCCAATATTTCTTTTATTTGGAGAAGTCATTTTATGCCCTCTCTTTTATTTTCATATTGGAAATATTTGGAGATAAAAATAATTAAAACCAAATTATCCTCTTTTCAAAATTTGAGAAAACTCAAATATAAAAATAACAAAATCCCCAACTCTCTCTGTGGGTCCTTGAGTTGCTTAGAATTTCTAGGATCAACCAAAAAATGCAACAAAATATGATATGCAATGATGATCTATGTATAACATTCCAAACTAAAAATTTGGGATGTTACAACATGCATATCCCCGTTGAGGTAACCTAGTGTTATTCGAAAAGTCTCCGGTTTCATGTTATTCGAAAGAAGTTTGTTAATAAGACTTGATCAACCTTGTTAATGGATTCCTTTTGATGCATGAGATTGATGAATTTAGAAAGGACAACACTCTCTACCCTCCTTTCACTTTCTGTTATTTAGTTTAAATAAAACAAAAATAGTATTTTCTATCTGTTTTCTGAATTATCCTTGCAATAATAAATACCCCGAAAATAGAAGTTCTCCAAATGCCCTGAAATTTTAGTATGATTTTTTATAGAATATTTCAGAATTTCTGGCACTAAGAACACGCCAGGGGGATGCACCAGTGAGCCATGAGGGTGGAGGGCGCGCCCTACCCCCCTGGGCGCGCCCCCTGCCTCGTGGGCCCCACGTGGCCCCCTCCACCTATTCCAGCACCAATGCACTTTGTCTTCCTCCAGAAAAAATCATCCCATAGCTCAAACTCGTGTTCTTGCTCATTTTGCTGCCATTTTTGATGTCCTTTCTCAAAGCTCCATTCACAAAACTGCTTTGAGGGTTTGTTCTTCAGTATGTGACTCCTTCAATGGTCCAATTAGTTTTTTGTTCTAATGCTTTATTATTGCAAATTTTTGCTGCTGCGGTGACCCTGTTCTTAAGCTTGCATGTCAAATTTATATGGTCCAAGGTAGTTTTAATGCATGATATAGTCTCTAGGCACTTGTGGGAGTAGTTGCTATAAATCTTGTTGAGTTTGGTTCACTTTTATTTTGAGAAACTAAATTTTTTAGAAATTTTCAGAGGAAGAATTTTTTTGAGGAGATTGTTGAGAGGCTCCTTGAGCTGGGGTTCGAAGGAAAAGGAGAATGAAGATAATGAAAAGCCCAAGTACAACCTTCCTCACACCGCGGAGGTCGGACCGTGTGAATGGCCATGTGACGCATTCTTAAAGGCAGCTGGAATTTATGAGGATTTCTATTACTTGGCTAAGAATGCATGCCTCACCAACTTTATCCATGATAAGTGTGATCAGTATCTCCTAATCACTAATATGTTCATGCAAAATTTTCATTTTCATGCTAGGAGATCACCACCCTCTGTAGATTTTTATTTATATGATGAGTTTAAGGAGATGTCGCTTTATGATTTTTGTGAGGTTTGCAAATTACCTTTTGACGGCAGTGTCGAGGAACCACATCCTAGTGACGTGGAAGATTTTATTAAAGAAATTACTGTAGGGGAAAACAGAAAAGTGTCGAATGCAAGAGCTACTAGTATACATTTTCCTATCCTGCGCTACTATTTGATATTTGCTAGTAGATGTTTAATTTTTCACGGGAACAGTGGGGGCCTCAGTTCTCCTTGCACCAAGCTTTACTTCATGATAAAACTTCCAGTTTAGGCGCTGTAGTTGCTAAATGGTTGAGTTTGAACCGTACTAAGGGCCCCATTTTTGGAGGTATCTATACTTCTCGTCTTGCTAAATATTTTGAGATACCTATTAGACACTATGAGAAAGAGGAAAATTTGCTGCCCACTATTTACTTAGATTATCAAAGTATGGTAGCACATGATTTTCTCCGTTGTGGTAAGGAAAAGAGACTCATTTATAACCTGGTATTTGACGAGGATAATTTCTAGATTGTTACCTTGCCTGCACCTACTTTGTTCGATCTTCATTCAGGCAGGCACTTTGTGTTGCCCGTGGATATTCACGTATTGGAGGGGGGCACGATCTCCAGATCCTGAGCCAGAGCCATCACCTGATCCATATTAGGAGTCTATTTATCAGTGGGATCCGCAGGAGCTCGCTAACCAGTGGAACCGCGAGGATCCTCCTCAGTACATCAGAGAGGGCTACTTTGATCCATGGGCTTAGACCAACTTAGGCCAAAAGCCTAAGCTTGGGGGAGTACGTATTTCTCACCGACATTACATTCATGTTCACACATTTATTCTAGTTGTCGGAGTTCATACTTTTTCATTGTATTATCCATGCTAGTTTATTTTCTTTTCTTGCTTTCTTCTTGTGTGTTTGAAAAACTTTTAGAAAAACCAAAAAATAATTACTTGTAGCTTCTAGCTAGTTAACTTTTCATGCATGCTTAGTAATAGTATTAAAAGGAAAACGCAAAAAGATTTCTCGTGCTTCTTTTGCTTGTTGGGACCTTTCCCGTGTAAATAGTTTTTCTCGTTCTAGTTTAACTTTCTTCAGAAAAACAAAAACTCCAAAAATATTTCAATGTGTTTCTTTGAATTTATTTTCTCTTCTTTGGGGGTTGAGAGGAGAAGACCATGATGAAAATGATGAGTGGCTCTCATATACATTATTGTTGATCTAACAAAGAGCCCATATTACCTTCTCTTCTCCTTTGAATAAATGTTTGCAGATTCCAGCTTAGTCCAATGCACGTGCACTATTATTGTTATCCACACTGTTCAGTCGTGCAAGTGGAAGGCAATAATGACGATATATGATGAAATGATTGAGATCAAGAAAAGCTGGTATGAACTCGACCTATCTTGGTTTTGTAAATATGATTAGTTCATCGTTCCTGATTCAGCCTATTATGAATGAAACATGTTTGCAATGACAATTAGAGATTATAGTTACTCATGCCGTGCTTAATTAGCTAGGAGTTTATAATGGTTTACCTTGCATGCCAACATGCTATTAAAATGGTTGTGATGTAGTATGATAGGATGGTATCCTCCTTTGAATGATTCGAGTGACTTGGCTTGGCACATGTTCAGGCATGTAGTTGAAACAAAATCAACATAGCCTCCATGATATTTATGTTCATGGTGATTTATATCCTACTCATGCTTACACTCATTGTTGGTTAATCCTAATGCATGTTTCTGACTGTGTCTCTCTCTAGTTGGTCGCTTCCCAGTCTCTTTCTAGCCTTCACCTGTACTAAGCGGGAATACTGCTTGTGCATCCACTTACATAAACCCCAAAGTTGTTCCATATGATACCACCATACCTACCTATATGCGGTATTTACCCGCCGTTCCAAGTAAAATTGCATGTGCCAAACTCTAAACCTTCAAATGAAATTCTGTTTTGTATGCTTGAATCACTCATGTAGCAACTAGAGTTGTCTATATCTTCCATGCTAGGTGGGTTATTCTCACGATGAGTGGACACCGCTCATCATTGATGAGAAAATGGTCGGTAACCGGGATGCCCAGTCCCATGCTCAAATCAAATCAAAATAATTGCAAACAGAACTCCCCCAGGATTGTTATTAGTTGGACGGTACTCGTTGTTTCGGACCAGCCGTGGAATGGTGCTTGTTGGTGGTGGGGGAGTATAAACTTTACCATTCTCTTTGGGAATCGCCTATAATGTATGTAGCATGGAAGATACCAAGATCTCTTGGTTGTTATGTTGATAATGAAAGTATACCGCTCAAAATATTATTTATCTCCATTTCAAAAACTCAAGCTCTGGCACCTCTGCAAATCTCTACTTCCCTCTGTGAAGGGCCTATCTATTTACTTTTATGCTGAGTCATCATCCTCTTATAAAAGGCACCAGTTAGAGAGCACCACCATCATTTTTATGTATTGCTATTAATTGATATTGAGTATGACTGTGACTGGATCTCTTTCACCATGAATTACAATGTCTAGTCAGTCCTTGATCTTCAGGGTTGCTCTGCATTTATGTTTTGCGGTCTTAGAAAGGGCTAGCGAGATACCATCTTGTTATATCATATCATGATTGTTTTGAGAAAGTGTTGTCATCCAAGATTTATTATTATTACTCGCTAGTTGATTATGCCATTGATATGAGTAAACGTGAGACCTAAATGTTATTGTGAATATGGTTAGTTCATAATCTTTGCTGAAAACTTGAATGCTGGCTTTACATATTTGCAACAAGAAGATCAAACAACGTTTGTAGAAGTTTTTCTTTATCACTTTCTGTTTGTCAACTGAATTGCTTGAGGACAAGCTATGGGTTAAGCTTGGGGGAGTTGATACGTCTCCAATGTATCTACTTTTCCAAACTCTTTTGCCCTTGTTTTGGACTCTGATTTGCATGATTTGGATGGAACTAACCCAGACTAATGTTGTTTTCAGCAGAATTGCCATGGTGTTATTTTTGTGTAGAAATAAAAGTTCTCGGAATGACCTTTTGGAATTAATAAAAAATACTGGTGAAAGAATCAGCCGAAGGGGCCCATACCCTGGCCCCGAGGGTGGGGGGGGGGGGCGCCCCTGTCTTGTGGGCCCCTGGACCTCAATCGACCTCAACTCCAGCTCCATATATTCACGTTTGGGGAGAAAGAATAGAGAGAAGAGCTCATCGCGTTTTACGATATGGAGCCTCCGCCAAGCCCTATTCTTCCTCGGTAGGGCTGGTCTGGAGTAAATTCAGGGCTCCAGAGAGGGGAATCCATCGCCATCATCATCATCATCAACCATCCTCCATCACCAATTTCCTGATGCTCACCGCCGTGCATGAGTAATCCCATTGTAGGCTTGCTGGACGGTGATGGGTTGTATGAGATTTACCATGTAATCGAGTTAATTTTGTTAGGGTTTGAGCCCTAGCTAGTATCCATTATGTTCTAAGATTGATGTTGCTATAACTTTGCCATGCTTAATGCTTGTCACTAGGGCCTGAGTGCCATGATTTCGGATCTGAACCTATTATGTTTTCATAAATATATGAGTGTTCTTGATCCTATCTTGCAAGTTATAGTGACCTACTACGTGTTATGATATGGGAAACCCGGAGTGACAATAGTCGGGACACTTCCCGGTGATGATCGTAGTTGGAGGTGTTCATGTATTAACTAAGTGCTAATGCTTTTTTCCGGTACTCTATTAAAAGGATTCCTTAATATCCCTTAGTTTCCATTAGGACCCCGCTGCCACGGGAGGGTAGGACAAAAGATGTCATGCAAGTTCTTTTCCATAAGCACGTATGACTATATTCAGAATACATGCCTACATTATATTGATGAATTGGAGCTAGTTCTGTATCACCCTATGTTATAACTGTTGCATGATGAATGCCATCCGACATAATTATCCATCATTGATCCATTACCTATGAGCTCGTTTCATATTAATCTTTGCTAAGTTACTTCTCTGTTGCCAGTACTGTTATGATTGCTACAAAACTGTTACTCTTCCTTTTGCCACCATTACCGTTACTTTCATACTAATTTGCTAGTAAATACTTTGCTGCAGATATTAAGTCTTTCAAGTGTGGTTGAATTGACAACTCAGCTGCCAATACTTTAGAATATTCTTTGGCTCCCCTTGTGTCGAATCAATAAATTTGGGTTGAATACTCTACCCTTGAAAACTGTTGCGATCCCCTATACTTGTGGCTTATCATTGTGCTATCGTACATCGACTTTTAGGGAGACATCAACCCACGGAGGGTAACGACTGCGCGAGTCCACGGAGGGCTACACCCACGAAGGGTCCATGAAGAAGCAACCTTGTTTATTCCACCATGTCTTATGTCCACGAAGGACTAGCCTCGCTCGGGGTAGATCTTCACGAAATAGGCGATCTCCTTTCCCGTACAAACTCCTTGGTTCAACTCCACAATCTCTTCGAGGCTCCCAAGTGACACCTAACCAATCTAGGATATACCACTCTCCAAATGGTAAATAGATGGTGTTGCTGTTGACGAACTCCTAACTCTTGTGCTTCAAAGATAGTCTCCTCAACACTTAGTCACTCTCTCACATGTTTGGCTTTGGTAGGAGAAGAATTGGAGTGGAAATCAACTTGAGGGGGCCAGAAATCAAGGTTCAAATGAATGGATTGGAATGACTTGATCTCAACACATGAGTATGTGGTTCTCTCTCAGGAAATGAATGGTGTAAGTGTAGTTTCGTTTTGATGGCTCTCTTAGAGAGTAGGTGGGGGTGCAGGGGTATAAATAGCCTTCACCCAAAATCCAACTGTTACAAGCCTTTTGACTCAATTCGGTGACAACGATCTAAAATATTGGTGAGACTGACCTACGTAAAAGATTTGAACGTTGGGCTTTTTTGGTGGGACCGAAGTGAGAATCTCAGTGAGACCGATATGTGATGACCTAAGAAAGATTGCATTTCGGTAATTTCGACCATTTCAACTCGATAATTCTGAAGTGAAGCGACAATGTTACAGAAACTTGGTGAGTGCAAATCTGTGGGACCGATCATCATCTCGATGAGACCGAAACTCTAGGGTTTGGCTCTGGCATAGTACAAGATCAACTCGGTGGGTCTGGACGTGGATATTTCAATGGGACTGAGTTGAATATTTAAGGTTTGGACAGAAGTGATTTGGAGAAAATGGTTGAGAGTTTTTGGAGCAATATCTTCAATCACTTGAGCAATTGAGTCATGACCAAAACCTCATCTCCTTTTAATAGTGTTGGGGATATAACTGGTGGGTATAAACCGCCCAGGAGGGGCCGGTTTATCCACAGAAAGGCTGCCAATATTGAATCCCATGAAGTTATAGAAGACGGTGACTTATGAAGGAAACATAATAAGGAAGCCCAAAGCCCAGAGGCGGGTTAGGGCCCATAGACATAAACCGCCATAGGCGTGTAACTTGTAATGTAAGATAGCAAAGAGTAGATACCGAGCCGGACATGTTTATGAACCGGCCTCGGGATTCTGTAGACCGACGGGCGTCAACCTGTGTATATAAAGGGACGACCCGACAGCAGTTTAGGGACAAGAAACAACAACTCGAGAGCCAGGAAAAGCGGATTCGCTCCCTGGTCATCGAAACCCCATCAATTCTGCCACAACTGGATCGTAGGCTTTTACCTTCACCGCAATGGGCCGAACTAGTATAAACTCCCCGTGTCCTTTGTCCGGTTTAACCCCTCTAAGCTAATCTCGTTGCGATGGCTCCACGACTAAGTCCTCACACTAGGACATCTCATGTGATAATTCCATGATAGTTGGCGCCCACCGTGGGGCTATCGCACGATGGTTTCAAGTTCTTAGACGACAATTTCGAAGGACTCAAGGGATATGCAATGGGCCGGATGACCAAGAGTCGTCCCAGCAAGCTCTACATGGACGATGCAGGCTGGGCCCCCGATGCCGGCTCAATCGAGTACGGGTACCGGGTCCCCTTCGGAGGAATTCATGTCTTCATTGGCAAGATTGGCGAACCGGGCCCTGAGCCGGACACCTGCACTGACCTCATTGAGACGGCTCAGTGTGCAAGCTCCGCCCGAGTTCAGCTTGCCATGAAACGTGTGCTCATAGGATTCATCAATGGTGCAGAATCTGAGCCGATATCCGATGATGGGACTATTGTCTATTCAGACGGTGAATCATCCACCGGCAAGACCGAGTCGCTATACCAACTACTAGATGGCCAGTTTGGGGGTTGTTCTGATGGCGATAGTATTCCGGACCCCCTTGAGCCGATAAACCGGGTTGCGATCTTCATGGCCGGTATATAGCCCACGCAACACTCCTTAGCCGCGGTGACAATGATTTCCGGATCGGCAGCCGGGGTAGGAGGCCCCGCGCGCCCGCCGGCTCAAATCCTGTCCGGTTTGTTGGATGCCTTGGCGACATTATTGACCACAGAGGTTAACCCGGATAATCGAGATCAGCATAACACGGAGGTCAGGAAATTGCGAGATCAGATAGCTCAGGCCAAGAAGGACATGGCTGTTGAGGAAACCAGGATGGCTGAGGAGCGGGCCGCTCTGCATGCTCAGGCACAGCGGATTCATGCAGAATCTTACCGGCTCATGCTGGATCAGAACGCTTCAAACGACATAATGAGGAGGAGGCTTTAGTCTCATCTGCCACCGGTTTATGAAGCAAGGAATCTCTTTAGCATGCCAGGAGCGGGAACCAGTAACCCGGCAGCGGTAAACCGGGTTGAAGCATCTGTGACAGGAGCGCTGGATTATCCACGGACGATAGACCCGCCTCGACAGAACCGTGACCCGCCTCAGTACATGCCAGGACCATCGGGTCATTTTCCTACCCCTTTGGATAACATGATCGCTACGGCATCGCGATTGGCAGCTATTCCGATGGAAGGCGACTCTCCGGCAGCGGTTGAGACACGGCGGGCCAGAGATCTCCTTAAAACAGCAATGGTTCAGCAGCAGGCTTATTCGTATAGTCGGGACAGGATTCACTCCACCCCTCGCCCGAGCCGGAGCTACATCAGGTATATTGAAGAACCGGCTGTGTCAAGCAGTGGACAGAACCATAATCCGCCCTGTGGGCCTGACCCGGCACGAGGGGGAGCTGATGCTCAGAACATAGTGGACCA
This sequence comes from Triticum dicoccoides, assembly GCF_002162155.2. NCBI lineage: Eukaryota > Viridiplantae > Streptophyta > Magnoliopsida > Poales > Poaceae > Triticum > Triticum dicoccoides. The sequence goes on from NC_041389.1 coordinate 248,220,249, forward strand.
GGGCAGAGCACGTCGAGAAGCCGAGTTAACTGCGAAGTATGCGGTACGTCAGCTTACTCCGGTTCGTGCAACAACTTCAGTGGAACCAGGGGTTGCTTTCAGTTCTTTGGGGGTACCATGTCTTACCTCGGCTCTACGCAATGTGTGGCTGCCCAAGGATTTCAAGGGTCCTCGTAAAGTGCCCAGTTACACTGCGGACTTACACCCCGAGTCATGGGTCGAAAGCTATGAGATGGCGATGGGGATGCTACATGTGGATGAAGTGGCATGTGCTAAATACTTCACCATGATGCTAGAAGGAATAGCTCGCACTTGGCTAAAAGGTTTGCCAGCTAACTCCATTGGGTCATGGGCCGAGTAAAAGGCCCGGTTTATCCAGAATTTCAAGGACACGTGCAAGCAGCCTATGTCGATTGTGGACTTAGCTTCCTGTGTCCAAGAAGAAGGTGAATCGACAACCCATTGGGTGCGCCAGGTTTCAGAAATCTTGCATTCTTCAGATCGCATCAATGCCGATACAACAGTTTTGACATTGGAGGGCAATTGCTGATTCAAGCCTCTGAAGCTGAAGTTGGGACGCTCAAGCATCACTGCAATGACATGGGAACACTTATGGCAGGTCTGGTTAAGTATGCTGACTCTGATAGTACCAAGGATCCCGAGTCTGACGATGAAAAGCCGGGGAAGGGAAAGAATAGCGGCAACACCAAACGGCAGCAGCATAACCCGGCGGGCCATGGAAACAATGGTAAGCGTAAAGTGGAGAATAGTTTAGATTTTGTGGCTAACACCAATGCACAGGATAATGGTCAGTGTCGTAAGGGTAAACCGCCCCCGCGGAGTGGAGGATCAGGCGTCAATCTTGAGCGCCTGTTAAACTAGCCTTGCCCAAGGCACGGGACGCGAGAAAGGCCAGCTACGCACCTCTGGAAGGATTGCTTTATTATGCGGGAGTTCAAAAACTCGGATCTTTTCCGATATGATCAAGGACCGTTCGGCGGTTCAGGACCCGGGTCTCATGGGCCGGGTTACGGTGGAGGCAGTTTTGGCTCAGGATTTCAGGGTAATCAAAGCGGACATGGAAATCAAGGTAGTCAGGGCAACTAGGGCAGTTATAATCAGCAGGGGAGTCAGCAGTAGCAATAGTCAGGTTAACAGAGCAACCCGAAGTAGTTGAATAGTGGGAAGTATCATGTTTTCACCACTAGCCTGTGCAAGCGCGATCAGAAGCTTCATAAAAGGGCAGTGAACTCCATTGAACCGGTGGTGCCCCGCTACTTGCGCTGGTCTGAACAGCCCATTGTGTGGAGTCGAGAGGATCATTCGGCCCGGGTTGATAATCCGGGTCATCTGGCGTTGGTGGTGGCGCCTCAGGTTGGAGGTTATAAGTTCACCAAGGTGCTCATGGATGGAGGGAGTAGTATCAACATCTTGTATTATGAAAACCTTCCGTCGCATGGGACTGATAGATAAAAATCTCAAACCGTCAAACAATGTTTTTCATGGTGTGGTACCTGGTAAATCGGCATACCCAGTTGGTAAGATAGCTTTGGAGGTTGTGTTTGGAGATGATCATGATTCCAGATCAGAAACCTTAACCTTTGAAGTGGTGAAGATTCATTGCCCTTATCATGCTCTGTTCGGACGGCCGGCTTATGCTAAGTTCATGGTTCGGCCCTGTTATGTTTATCTACAACTCAAGATGCCGGGTCACCATGGGACCATCACAGTACATGGGAGCCGAAAGATAGCTTTGGAGTGTGAAGAGGGTGATGAAGCTTACGCCGAGTCAGTTTGTGCAGCTGAGGAGTTAAATTTTTACAAGGACAATGTTGATCCGGCGGATATGACATCATTGAAAAACCCAACTATAGAGCATGATCCAACTTTGAAGTTTAAATCGGCTGATGAGACTAAATTGGTTGATTTTGTTCCTGGCGATTCGTCCAAGCAGTTCAGTATCAGTACTAATCTGGATCCAAAATAGGAAAGCGTGCTCATCGAGCTCATCCGTGAGAACTGGGACATCTTTGCATGAAAACCTTCTAACATGCCAGGTGTACCGAGGGAACTCGCTGAGCACACTCTCAATATTGATTCCAAGTTTAAACTAGTCAAGCAGTTTCTTCGCCGCTTCAATGAAGAAATTCGCAAGGCTATTGGTGAGGAGGTAGCCCAGCTTTTGGTGGCTGGGTTTATCATTGAAGTTTTTCATCCGGAGTGGCTGGCTAACCCGGTGCTGGTGCTTAAGAAGAATGGCACTTGGCGCATGTGTGTGGATTACACGGATTTGAACAAGGCTTGTCCAGCTGATCCTTTTGCTCTCCCTCGTATTGCTCAGATCATTGATGCTACGGCGGGTTGTGAGCGCTTGAGTTTTTGGATGCTTATTCTGGTTATCATCAGATCAAGATGGCAGTTAAGGACCAGGAGAAAACTACTTTTATAACTCCCTTTGGAGCCTTCTACTATGTATCTATGCCTTTTGGGCTCAAGAGTGCCCAGGCGACTTATCAACGATGTGTGCAGAATTGTCTTCATGATCAAATTGGGCGCAATGTTCATGCTTATGTGGATGATATTGTGGTAAAGTCAAGGAATAAGGAGACACTAATAGATGATTTGAAGGAAACATTTGATAACCTCCGGGTTTATAAAATGATGCTTAACCCGACCAAGTGCGTCTTCGGTGTTCCGGCACTCAAACTTTTGCGTTTTCTGGTGTCTAACAGGGGCATTGAAGCTAATCTGGAAAAGATCAAGGCTATTACGTCTCTGGCTAAACCGGCGTGTATCAACAATGTTCAACGTCTAGCGGGTCGTATTGGAGCAGTGAGCCGGTTTATCAGCCGGTTGCGAGAGAAGGCTATCCCTCTATATCAGATGATGAAAAAGACATACAACTTTATCTGGAGTGATGCTACTAATGCGACGTTTGAGGACTTGAAGAAGCAGTTAGCCGAGCCACTTATCCTTGCTGCTCCGGTCGATAAAGAGCCGCTATTGTTATATGTGGCTGCCAATGCCCGGGCTGTCAGTGTGGCTATTGTGGTGGAGCGCAAGGAGGCAGGTAAGGAGTATCCGGTTCAGCGGCCAGTTTATTATATTAGTGAGGTTCTCATTGAGTTGAAGCAGAGATATCCACATTGGCAGAAGCTTGTGTATGTAGTTTTTATGGCGAGTGGTAGCTTAAGCAATACTTTTAGGGCCATCCCATCACTGTGGTCAGATCTGCTCCTTTGGGAGATATCATCCAAAACAGGGAGGCAACTGGCTGAGTTGCTAAGTGGGCTATTGAGCTTGGACCTCATGGGTTAAAATATATGCCTCGAACGGCTATCAAGTCCCAGGCGCTCGTGGATTTCATCAATGACTGGACAGAGTTACAGGCACCGGAGGATAAACCTGGTAAGCCGGATAACACGAACTGGACTATTCACTTCGATGGGTCCAGGAAATTGGAGGGCTCAGGGGCTGGAGTTGTTCTTACTTCCCCTCGAGGTGAGAAATTTGTTATGTTCTCCACTTAATGTTTCCTTGCACTAACAATGCAGCTGAGTATGAGGCCCTGCTCCACGATCTTTGGATGGCTAAGGAAATGAACTTAAGCCGGGTACGATGCTATGGGGACTCTGATTTGGTGGCTCAGCAAGTTTCTGGTACTTGGGATTCTAAGGATCCACTCATGGCGGCTTATCGACGTGAGGTGGATGTTGTTGCTGGTCACTTCAAGGGTTACTAGGTTGAGCACATTGATCGGTGAAAAAATGAAGTGGCAGACGCTTTAAGCCGACTGGGGTCTCAACGTAATCCGGTGCCGCCCAATATCTTTCTTGACGTTTTGCATAACCCGTCGGTCAAGCTACCTACAGAGGAGGATTTAGCTGTTCCTGATCCGAAGGCTCAGTTGGTGGAGGCTCTTCATATTTTCCCAGATTGGACGGTCCCATATTTGGCATATGAACTGGGGCGAGTTACCGGAGGACGAAATTTTGGCCAGGCAGATAATCCGGCGATCCAAGTCCATGACTATTTTCAATGGTGAGTTACATCACTGCAGTGTCTCGGAGCCGTTTCAGAATTGCGTTTCTCCTGAAGAAGGTCGTGAGATTTTGCATGAGATCCACGAAGGATATTGTGGTCACCACGCCGGTTCAAAGTCCTTGGTGGCTAAAGATTTTCGTCACAGTTTCTATTGGCTGATGGCTCATGCTGATGCCGAGGACTTGGTGAAAAGGTGTGATGGTTGTCAGACGTTTTCACGCTGAGCTCATTTTTGGCTCAAGAATTGAGAATGATTCCAATCACTTGGCCGTTTGCAACTTGGGGGCTTGATATGGTAGGACCTTTTAAGGGGTCCAAGGATAAGAAGACCCACCTTCTGGTGGCGGTTGATAAGTTAACTAAGTAGGTAGAGGCAGAGCCAGTCAGCAAGTGTGATGTAACCACGTTGGTTCAATTCATGAAGAAGGTGATTTTCCATTTTGGTTTTCCACACAGCATCATAACAGATAATGGCACGAACCTCTCTAAGGGTGCCATGGAGGACTTTTGTCAATGTGAGCACATCCGGCTTGATGTGTCATCAATGGCTCACCCCCAGTCTAATGGTCAAGATGAGAGAGATAATCAAGAAATCCTGAAAGGCATCAAGCCCCGACTTTTGTTCCTTTACAACGAATGCCGGGTTGTTGGGTGGAGGAGTTACCTTCTGTGTTACGGAGTATCAATACCACGCCCAACAAATCTATGGGTTACACACCTTTCTTCATGGTTTACGGAGCAGAGGCGGTTCTGCCTAGTGACATTCGCCATGATTCGCCGTGCGTGGCGGCTTATGTCGAAGCTGACAATGAGAAGGCACAACAGGAAGCACTTGACCTGTTAGATGAAAACGGGACATAGCGACAGCTCGTTCGACGATTTATCAGCAAGATCTGCGGTGTTATCACAGCCGCCGAGTTAAAACTAGAGTTTTTCAAGAAGGCGACTTAGTGCTCCGGCTTATCCAGGATCAGACCGATATGCACAAGTTATCCCCACCTTGGGAAGGACCCTTTGTGGTCAGCAAGAATCTGAACAACGGGTCATACTACCTTATCGATGTTCGAGAGCACAAAGACTCACGCAAATCGGAGGAGGAGACCCGCCGGCCGTGGAATATTGCTCATCTTTGGCCTTACTACACCTGAACCATAGGCTCCTATTATGTACATATTCTTGACAATGTATATATTATGATCAATATAATAAACCGACATCCTTGCTAAAGCGGGGCCTCTTTCGTTCTTCCTTGAAAGTTTCTTGGTTACATGGGTGCTTTTGTTTATAAAGCGGAGTTCTGATTGTCCATTAATCCGGCTTATAAAGCCACAAAAAAAGCTTGGGGGCTTCATACCCAAAAATCATAAGGAGCCAAAGAGAGTTTGTTGCAAAGCACAACTCAAACATAGGCGCCCGTTGAGCACAGCTCAAAATATTTCTTGGGGGCTCTTTGCTTCTACAAGAACAAAGAGTCTATAACCTTGTAATAGGCTATAGAAGCCAGGCTTGGAAGCCAGGTGTATTCACCTAAAACGCTGGGTTATCCTACCTTTTTAAGTAAGCCACTCCGCCCAGGTAATCCTGGTACGACCCGTCGAACGTTTGACAAGTCAATCTTATAAAGACCTTGAACTTGTCATAGTTAAAAGGATGATTGGTTAATGTGAGGTCCATCTTAAAAGGCTTTGTAAAATGGTTTAACTCAGTGGCTTGGCAGCCCCATGAAAAGCCTCATCTTTTTTTGCATGTTTTCTTCTCAATCTTTCTGTTAGCAGTTTATTTTGATGAGGTTTATGATCAAACCGGCATCAATTGACCCGACTTGGCTTTTAACTATAAGTTGTCAAGGCAAGATCAGTTATAATCCGGTGTTTATTACAACCCGGCACGGTTTCATTATAAACCGGCAAATATGGGGGAGTTATCAGTACTCCAAATTTGGGTTATTACCCTTCCCACAATAAGCTGGTAAACCAACGATGTGATTCAATGTCACAGGTATGATATATTTCATATTTTCTTAAAAGTAAAACCTTGGTTATAAACCATGGTTTATGTTGGGTGTTACGACCCGTCCTACGATAAACCACCGGGACACTTTAAACTTGTTGCATGCAGGATTGAATAAAGCTGCTAAGGATCATAAGCAGACATAGCATAATCATGACAGATTAACAGTATTATGCAAAGTGCACGATGGCACATCAGATCCAAGAAGTTTTCAACTAGCCTATTACATGGCATTTTCATACCCAAAAGCATATGTCTTGCAAAACGAAGAAGGTAAACCGGCCTCCAGTTTATGCATCAGCGGCGGGCTGGCTTGATGGTTACGGATCATCTTGTGCTAGATCATCTTCCTCCTCTCTATCAAGTGGCTGGAAGTCAATGGTTGACCAATCGATCCTAGTTAAGGCTCTGAACACATCTTCATCGCTTATAATATTGGAGGGGTCAACTTCAGGGGCATAAGTATGCTTACGAATTGGCGGGATAAGAGTGGGAGCTTTGTAGCTTGGCGTATTGACCCTCTTGTTGTGAGCATCATAAATTGATTGATGAAACGAAAGATCGGTCTCTTCAGTCAACTTACTAGCCAACGGGCGCATCTCTTTTGTCAAAGCCCAAAGATCTTCATTGTTAAATTCTGATCCGTCCTCTTTGATGCTTGGATAGCCATCCCCTATGTCAGCCGGATCAAGGAGCAAGCCGTCCTCTTTGATGCTTGGATAGCCATCCCCTTCGCCTTGGAGGTTTCTCCTTGCTGGGTCTTGATATTTTCCTCAAGGTCGACGATTTGGGATTCTTTTTTGTCCAGCTCAGCCTGCAAGAGGTATTTTATGAGTTGGCAGAACAAATTTGAAGTCCCAAGCACATAACAAGTTATACACTTGGCACTTGGGGGCTAATGCCTATCGCTTCTTATCAACAATATGGTAAAGTCTCAAAGCTCAATACAAGTATTAATCTTGGCACTTGGGGGCTAATGCATATTTGCTCAACAACACAGTTGTGAATTTTTTCCTTTGATGGTAAACCGGTTTTTAAAGATATTCAACAAGAAGTGTGAGCCTTACAACATGAAGTCCCGGTTCATCTTGAAGAGATAAGCCGGCCCTTGAGGGCTACACAGGTGAAATTGAATTATTATTATTATATGAAGTCCCGGTTTATCCTGAAGAGATAAACCGGCCCTTGAGGGCTACACAAGCAAAAGTTGAAGAATCATTTTTTTATGAAGTCCCGGTTTGAATGGGTATTGTCAAACCGGCCCTTGGGGGCTATTGGAGTCAATATTATAAATGGATCAGAAGGGAGGAATACTTATGAAGAGTTCAACGAGATTTACCTCATACCGCTCCTTCATCATGTTCACTAGACCGGCTTCGTAGTCACGGTTTGTGTACACACGGTTCAAAATCCCAGAATGAATGTCTTGGGCGCTGAGGCGAGCATAGCTATCCAAATCTGATTTCCACTTGCCCTTATCAACAATAGTTTTTTCCTCTTTGGCACTGTGTTTGGACAAGGCGATGGGGTTGCCAGGAGAGGTGTAACCAGTGCCAGTAACGTAGCCGGGCTTGGCGGATCATTAGCGTGAGCCGATGGATCAATATCCATGTGCTCAGCTACCATGGCATGATCTGGCAACGATGGGCCATCAGGAATGTTGTCAATATCTGGGTGTGACGGTTCAGGGGGTTTTTCCGGTTCATCCCGAATGGGGTCTTCAGCCGTTTTGTTCACTTTGGCCTTCTTTCTGGCTCTGGCTTTGGCCCTGGAAAATAATAAGTATGCATCAGAACAGTGCAAGGATCGAAAATATAAAGGAATGATGGGTTAGTAAAATTTGCTCACCCAGGAACCATTTTAAGGGTTGGAAGCTTCGTCCCTGTTGATTCACCAGAAGATGAATGGGAGGTTCCCTGGTAATTCGAGTCAGACAGATTAAGAGGATATCGGAAATAACCCGCCTTGGGACAAGGTGTATCAGAAGTACAAGAGACCTCTTGGCGGCGTTTATGAACCGGAGTGTTCGATAAACCGGAGGAAGTAACCACTTGGCCGCTATGCCGGGTTGTCCGGTGAGCTTCATGTTGTTGTGTCCTCAAAAGAAAGTGCGGATCCAAATAAGCTAGAGCATGTGAAAATCTTACTTTCTGGACTGCTTGACGGATTTTTGGTGTTGGCAGAGGATCTGAGTCGGAATAAAGGATAATTACCTCTACATCATTAGCACGGCTAGCCTCCGCATCATCCTAATAATGATCATTGTCAATAAGGCGTATGAAAAAAGAACCACGAGAATCAAGTTCTACCTCTGACTCCGGATCACCAAGGTCTTCATCATTGGTCGGATCAGGGGATTCGGAAGTTTTCTTCTTTGCAGGTTTCTTTGTAACTTTGGTTTTAAGGCGAGGCGTCTTCACCGGTTTGTCCTACTGTTTCGCCGGTTTATCCTACGGCTTCTTTTTCCAAAATGGATCATCACCCTGCAAAGATAAACAAAAAATTACAAGGAAATATTTAAAAGGGGGCAAATTAAGACAAGAAGAATGCAATTCTTACAGCTGGTGGTTTATTGGAAACACAGAAGGGACTAAGCCCCGTCTTGCTGCACTCAGATACCGGTTCATCCAACATCTTTTCGACAGCTTCAGTAATCTCGTCGTTAGTTAGCTAAATTTCAATGTGTCGTTGAGGGTCTTTGACATCCCCTGTGTACTCGCACATTAAACCGGGGTGGCGACTTAAGGGCAAGATACTCCAAGAGACCCAACAATGAACAAAGTTGATGCCAGTTAAACCATTCGCCATAAAGGCTCAGAGTTTTGAAAGCTGTGGTGCATACTTAGCTCGTTCCTTTGCAGTAAGTCGTTGGGGAAATGGATGTGTATTGGTAAGCCGGTGAGCATGATAACCCGGCAAAGGATTTTCGTCAGCTGGAGCTGTGTTTTGATGATAAAACCACGTTTGATTCTAGTCTTTGGGGTGGCTATGATGTTTGGGGTGAGGGAAACTGACATCCTTCCTTTTCTGAATTGAAACTCCGCCAAGTTCAGTATTGGGCCCATCCATAAATTCAGTACGGCGGTTTAAGTAAAAGAAGTCTCTGAATAACTCAACGGTAGGTTCTTCTTGCAGATAAGCCTCGCAAAATACTTGAAAATTGCAAATATTGGACACGGAGTTCGGTCCAATATCTTGAGGGCGGATTTGGAAGCTAGCAAGCATGCCACGGAAGAATTTTGATCCGGGAGGGCTAAACCCCCGACCCAGATGATCAGTAAATACAATCACCTCTCCATCCTTGGGTTCAGGAGGATTTTCTGGACCGGGGACCCTCCAGTGGATGATTTCCTCACTCGCTAAAGCGCCAGTTGCAACGCATCCGTTCAGCTGCTCTTTCGTAACCCGGGAAGGAACCCAGTTGCAAGCATAAAATTGTTTGGCCATTTGTTAAACAAGACCTGAAGGAAGATTGGTGCCGGTTTAAGAAGTCATGATCAATTGCAAAAAGTAAAAGGGGCAGGAAGTATTCAAGTATGAAAGAGTTATAAACCGGAGATATACTTTATCAGCTTGCAGAGATAACCAGTTGGCGGTTTAAGAGGGGACTAATGGTACCTGGCGGGTTATGATTCAAAAGTTAAACCGCTCGCACAACTGCCAAGTTTTAGATCTATGAGTGAAAAGTGACTAAGTGTTGCAGAAACAGGTTTTACAGATTGAGGCTATCATTTTGGATCAAACGTAGTTCAAAAAGGGAGAAAATTCTGAAACCCTAAGTTGTGATATTAGAGCAATTCATGGATTCAAATGGGATCTCTTGCAAAAGTGGAGGCCTTCAAATATAAAAAATGAGTACTAATATCAGTACCGCGCGCAATAATCACTAGGCCTTGCATCAACAAACTACAAGATAGGGGAAGCAAAAAAGGAATGGGGATGAACTACCGAGGAACTTGAGAACGCCCTAATGCAGATCTAGGGTAAGAGAAAGGAGTGACTCACTGAAGCTGTTGAACAGCGGAGAAGCGCGGACAAACTCTGGTGCGCTCAGGTCGATGCAGCGGCCAAGGATGGTGCAGCGGTTGAAGGTCGATGGTGGCGGCGGAGATCCAGGGCTCGGGCGTCGCGAGGTTGACGGTGAGACGAAGAGGCACGGAGGGGGAAAAGAGAAAGGGACTCTCCAACCCTATTTATAAGGCGAATGGATAAGTGGTAGGTGCGGGAATCGAGGAGTTCCAAATTGGATATGTGACAAGGCCGACGCTTCGATTCTCAGGAGTTCATCAAAAAGGAGGATGCATATATATATATATATATATATGATTTTGGATTCGTATAAATTTAATGACAGGTGATGTCATGGCGGGTTATCACGATTTTAGAAGATGACGTCACGACGAGTTACAGTTTTCATGAAGGTAATAAAGAAGTGATTTTCCTAAGTGTTGGAGATTGACATGAACAAGTTCAAATCAACCTGGGGCCTAATGTTGGGGATATAACTGGTGGGTATAAACCGCCCAGGAGGGGCCGGTTTATCCACAGAAAGGCTGCCAATATTGAAGCCCGTGAAGTTATAGAAGACGACGACTTATGAAGGAAACATAATAAGGGAGCCCAAAGCCCAGAGGTGGGTTAGGGACCATAGACATAAACCACCATAGGCGTGTAACTTGTAATGTAAGATAGGAAAGAGTAGATACCGAGCCGGACACGTTTATGAACCGGCCTCGGGATTCTGTAGACCGACGGGCGTTAACCTGCGTATATAAAGGGACGACCCGATGGCGGTTTAGGGACAAGAAACAACAACTCTAGAGCTAGGCAAAGCGGATTCGCTCCCTGGTCATCGAAACCCCATCAATTCGACCACAACTGGATCGTAGGATTTTACCTTCACCGCAAGGGGCTGAACCAGTATAAACTCCCCGTGTCCTTTGTCCGGTTTAACTCGTCTAAGCTAATCTCATTGTGATGGCTCCACGACTAAGTCCTCACACTAGGATATCTGACATGATAATTCCACGACAAATAGTATTGACTTTCCTATGGACTCAATGTGATCTTGGATCACTTAACCAAAAATGTAGAGTCTTGAAGCTTTGCCAGCCCATGTACTTAGAAATTGAGGAGTCCACATTCTCATGTCCTTGCCATGCCAATCATTGAACTTTTTTCAAATCTAACTTGAATAAACATTAGTTCAATGACATATATGTTATTGAATTACCAAACCACATGGGGATTACTTGCACCTTCACTCTCTTGTATTTGCGGATGCTTGCATGGAGTATAATCATAAGTAGGTGTTTGTTCAAGTAAGAACAACACCTTAGCTCCGGTCCACCCACATAACAACTTATGAAAGCAATGAACGTAAGTCAATAAATTGTGGTGAAAGTAACTAGAAGAAATACATGTGTGTCCTCAAGAGCGTTTTAATCACTATAAGAAGTACCTTCGGCTTGCCAACAACAATAAGCACTACTCCCTCTGTTTTTATTTACTTTGCATATTAGAGTTGACCGAAGTCAAACTTAATAAAGTTTGACCCAGTATATAGAAAACAATATAGACATTTATCGTAACAAATCTATATTATGTGAAAGTACATTCTATAATAAATCTAATAGTGTTGATTTGTTATTGTATAGGTTAATATTTTTGTTTAGAAACTTTATCAAAGTTTACAAAGCTTGACTTTGACCAAAGCTAATATGCAGACTAAATAAAAACGGAGGGAGTACTTGTTACTTGCTACTAATTATCTTGCGATCAAATTACATATCAAAACTATCTTACAACACTTGTAGAGAATACCTTGATGAAAAACGCTTATCGATTCCTTCTGCTCCTCATTGGATTCGTCACTCTTACTTATCTAAATGACTATGGTTGATCCCCTATACTTGCGGGTCATCATACCTACTAGCGCAGAAAATCATTAGATCCCTCGGTAGTGGTCCTGGCGTAGCTAGATGTCTCAGAGTGAAGGTCGCACGGGTTTTTTACCCAGGTTCAAGCCTCCGAAGAGTAATACCCTACATCCTACTCGTGTTTGTTATGCATGGTGGGGGGATACCTCATGTGAGGGGTTACAATGACTACTGCAGGATGCTGCTAACGCGACACTAGGATTAGAGACCCTTTAAAGAAACTATGTGTGATGCATTAATCGCAAACGGGGATGTAAAAAAATCGTCAAAAAAGATGCAAAACATTTGCGATGGCGGAGAAATCAAACACGGTTCAGATTTTAGTTACGTGTGCTATGCGGGGCATACGGTTGATGCATACGAACTATTTACGATTAGACAGAACAACATAAACGAGCAACCATATCAATGTGTGTGCGATATATGACATACAGTTTGCTCTGATGAACTGTTTTCTATTAGGGAATGCAACATAAATGAACGGCCAGATCAAGGTGTGTGTGATATACGATATACAGTTCATTCGGGCGAACTGTTAGCGATTAGGGAAGAGAACAAAAACGGTTCAACTTAACAAATGTGTGTGATATGCGGCATACAGTTCACATGGATGAACTGTTTGCGATGAGCCAAAAGAACACAGTCGATTCATGTAAATAAGATGTGTGTGATACGCAGCAAACAACCCACTCAGATGAATTGATTGCGATGAGAAATTACAACACATCAGTTACTATAGTTAGTTTGTGTGTGATTCTGTTTGTATAAAAAACTTTGAAAATGCAAACTAGTTGCTTGCGGTTGCTAGGAGTATCACACACGATGTGTCTGCAAGTACTCATGTGCGATGATTAGTAAGTTATACATGTGTTTCCTTATGTTAACACATGTGTGATAAATAACACGTGGTACCGCATACTGTATTCAGGTCGTGTGTGTGCTCCACTGAGTCTCCGCGCTCCAGCGTATGCTTCGCGCGCTCCACATGGGTGAATTGTAAAATCCACGCCCCTTCCCTCATCGGTTTCCCGTCGCCAGCTAATGGCTTGCTGCATATAACCCAGGTGGCAACGCGCTGTCAGGACACTCTGCGCAGATCTTGTCCTCACCCATCAAGCATTAGTTATTCCAAGCATGCCAGGCAACAACCAAAGCTTTGACGTCGACCCCTACCTATGTTACATCTTCGGCAGGGAGAACGAGCTGGAGTAGGTAGGGAGCAAGAGCTTCATCGGCCGGTGCATGCACCATGGCCCATCGGCAGCGATATCGACATGACAGTCCTTGGGCGCACAATCGACATATTGCAGAGGAGGTGTGATGAGCAGTTTGCCATCTGATATGTCTCTGTCATATCTATAATTTTTGATTGTTTCATGCCAATATTATTCAATTTTTACATACTTTTGGCAACTTTTTATATGATTTATTTGGACTAACTTACTTATCCAGTGCCAAGTGCCAGTTCGTGTTTGTTGCATCTTTTTGTTTCACAGAAAATCCATATCAAACGAAGTCCAAATGCAATAAAAATCTATGGAGAATTATTTTGGAATATTTGTGAATTTATTAGGTGGAATCAACGTGAACGGAGGCCAGAGGCCACCATAACCCACCAGGGCATGCCACCAGGGCCCAGGCGCGCCCTGGTGTATCGTGCCCTCCTCAAATATCGGTTGGAGCCCTTCTTCTGGCGCAAGAAAGATAATTTATGGAAAAAAATCATGTAAAAATTTCAGCACAATTGGAGTTAGGGATCTCTGGGAATTTAAGAAACCGTGAAGGGCCAGATCTGGGGAGCACGAAACAGATGAGAAGAGAGAGGGAGATCCAATCTCGGAGGGGCTCCCGCCCCTCCGCCGCCATGGAGGCCATGGACGAGAGGGGGAACCCTCCTCCCATCTAGGGCGGAGGCCAAGGAAGAAGAAGAAGGAGGAGGGGGGCTCTCCCCCCTCTCTCCCAGTGGCACCGGAGTGCCGCCGGGGCTAGGATCGTGACGGCGATCTACACCAACATTCTTGCTACCATCAACACCAACTCTCCCCCCTCTATGCAGCGGTGTATTACCCCTTCTCCCCGCTATAATATCTACTTAAACATGGTGCTCAACTCCATATATTATTTCCCAAATGATCTATGGTTATCTTATGATGTTTGAGTAGATCCGTTTTGTCCTATGGGTTAATCGTGATCTTGGTTGGGATGATTGTATATTTTATTTATGGTTTTGTACTACGGTGCCCTCCCTCTCGCGCAAACGTGAGGGCCCCCCCGCTGTAGGGTGTTGCAATATTTCATGGTTTGCTCATTGTCACTGTTGCGGGGGATGACAACAGCCTAAACGCGGATAAGTGGGTCATGGTGTATGGGAGTACAGAGGACTTGATACTTAATGCTATGGTTGGGTTTCACGACCTTAATGATGTTTAGTGGTTGTGGATGCTTGCTAGAGTTCCGATCATAAGTGCATATGATCCAAGTAGACAAAGTATGTTAGCTCATGCCTCTCCCTCATATAAAATTGCAAGAATGATTATCGGTACTTGTTATCGATTGCCTAGGGACAAATGACTTTCTTGTTGATAAAAGCTATCCACTTTTGTTACCTCGCAATTTATTCGTAGTTTTATTCTCGCAAAGTACTCATAGTTTTATTCTTGCAAAATAGTTTCATACTTGTTTTAGGTAAAGCAAATGTCAAGTGTGCGTAGAGTTGTATGGGTGGTCGATAGAACTTGAGGGCATATTTGTTCTGCCTTTAGCTCCTCGTTGGGTTCGACACTGTTATTTATCGAAGAAGGCTACAGACAATCCCCTATACTTGTGGGTTATCAAGACCTTTTTCTGGCGCCGTTGCCGGGGAGCAATAGAGTGGGGTGAATATTCTCATGTGTGATTGTTTGCTTTATCAAGTAGTTTTTATTTTCAGTTCTAAGTTGTTATCTAGCTTTAGTTATGGATATGGAACACGAAACGCCAAAAAAATAGTTGTACTTGCTACTCATGAAGATGGAAACCTCCTAAAACCCTCGATGCTCGTTATGTGAAAAATATTATGCACAACTTTGATAATCGTGAGAAAACTCCATTCAACATGATAATGGGAGACACGCTGGATCAACATGAATACTTTAGGGATTATCGCTTGACACAAAAAGGGGAACTGTTATGGGATAAAATGATATGTTGCATTGGTATGCTTGGAATTTATGCCAGAGATGTGATTTTATTTGTTTCTCTAAGATGAATGCTCCACACCCTTTACATGCATATTTAATGATAATGAAACCTTGGCTTCTTATGCTAATGGTATATATGATTTTTATGATGTGGAACGAATAGAATAATTTGTTGCTTTTAAGGGTGCTTATGAAATTGAATCTTTGTTTGAAAAGTTTGAAGATTTTGATGATTCAATTTATAGACCTAAACATTTTGCTATCCTTCAATATTGCTATGATAATTATAAAAACAATTCTGATATTGATGTGTTTATTGAGAAAATCTCCGCTGTCTGAGAAGAGACTAATATTTTGCAGGAGTCTATGGAAGAAGGAATTGATGAAACTGTGAGCTCATTGGTTGAAAAAGATGATGAGGAGACTGAAGAACAAAAGGAGGAAGAGCGGATTGATCACCTGTGCCCACCTTCTAATGAGAGTAACTCTTCAACTCGAACATTGTTTAATGTCCCTTCGTTCTTACCGAAGGATGAATGCTATGATAATTGCTATGATCTCGTTGATTCTTTTGAAATATCATTTTTTGATGAACTTGATGCTTGTGGCCATGATGCCAATATGAATAATGCTTATGGAGATGAACTTGCTATAGTTCCTTATATTAAGAATGAAATTGTTGCTATTGTACCCATGCATGATAGTCCTATTAACTTTTTGAATTCTCCAAACTACACTATATCGGAGAAGTTTATTCTTATTAAGGATTATTTTGATGGGTTGCCTTTTACTGTTGAACATGATGGTTTTGATGAATATAATATGCATGTGCTTGCTGCTCCTACTTGCAATTATTATGTGAGAGGAACTACATCTCCACCTCTCTATGTTTCCAACACGAAAAAATTGCAAGAAACTACTTATGCCATGTATTGGCCTTTACTTGATGTGCATGAATTGTTCTTGTAAGTGCATCTAGTGCCACCCCTAGTTGATTTTGGAGTATTGACGACAAACCTGGTTGAGGGACTAATGTGTTTGTGAGAACTGCAGGATAACATAGGTAGTAGTCCCTCATTGATTGGGTTTACCTACCGGAGATGACTCCTAAAAATGTGTGAAGACATTAAAGACAATGGTGGTCTGTGAAGCTATTCACGTTGAAGTCTATGACATGAGAAGACATCACATGAAGACTATGGAGCGCAAAGACTTAGCTGTTTCGTTGTTTCCTTTTCCTCTTTGTTGAGTCATAGGAACCACCGCACTGTTAAGTAGGGTCCAAGTGAACAAAGTCAGAGTGACTGAAGTGATGCTCAACCAAATCATATGTCTTCGAGCGAAGACAATGAGAGCAAATCTTATCCGGAGTCGGATGAGTCAGCTTTACTTGTAGCCCAAGTCAAGTTGTCGCGTGTGTTTGAAATCTGACCGTTGGAACACGTGTCAGTTCCTTAGTGACCCAGGGTCATTTCGGACAAATCAGGTCGGGGTGCCTAGTGGCTATAAATAGCCCACCCCCTACACCAGAAATTGGTGGCTGCTCAGAGTTAGTACACGGCTTTTGTCATTTGAGAGCAACCCACCTCCAAAGCTTTTGAGAGAGAATCCTTGCGAGGACAAAGCCCAAACCACCCAGAGCCCAAAGAGTGTTTGGCATCACTACAGTCTTTTTATCCGCGGGATCTGAAGACTTGTTACACTTGAGGTCTGTGAATCCTCCAGCCGGTTAGGCGTCACATTCTGAGCATCCAAGAGTCATTGTGGATTGCCGGTGAACAAAGTCTGTGAAGATTTGGAAGTCTACCTTGAAGACTTACCAGAGTGATTGGGCGGGGACTAGGTGTCCTTAGCTCAAGGCGAATAAGGTGAAGACGCGGTTTTCTGAGTTGAATCTCAGCCTCCCTAACCAGACATACAGTTGTCATAGCAACTGGAACTGGTCGAACAAATATCTGTCTCCTCCACGCGACTGGTTCTATCTCTCACTTCTCTTTACTTACAGTTTTTCTTCGTGAAGTCATTGCCTGCTTGCATTATCTGTTTGACTTCATTGCGTGACTACTTGGTCTGGTTGGCTTCATACTTTCTTCCATCTTGATCCTTACTACCTAGCTACTGACAGTCTTTGTGACTTCATTGAATACTTGACTATGGCTTGTCTAGTGTAGTCTACCTTCCACTGCATACGAATAGTGTCATTTCTATCGTTTGTCTTTGGAACTCCCATGTTTTGAAGACTTTGATAAAAATCACCTATTCAACCCCCGTCTAGTCGATAACTAGCCCTTTCAATTGGTATCAGAGCGAGGTACTCCCTTATTCTGTGTGATTCGATTTAACCACCTGGAGTTTTAGCTATGTCAAATGCAGGGATAATCAAGGTCTCCGTTGTGTGCCCCCTCTTCGATGGCACCGAATATCCCTACTGGAAGAATAAGATGCACATGCATCTTGAAGCCATTGATGTCGATCTGTGGTATGTTGTCAAGAACGGCGTTCCCAGGACTGGTGAAGGTGTCACCCTGCTGATGTCAAGAGGTTCATTCAACTGGACTCCACCGCCAAGAACATTATCTGTGGTCATCTGACCAAAGGACAGTATGGTCATGTGAGTGCTCTGGAAACCTCGAAGCTAGTCTGGGACTGGCTCTCCAAGGTCAATGAAGGCGTCTCAATTCAGCGAGATCAAAGGATCAGTGTCTTCCGCAACCTCTTCAACCACTTCAAGCGACATGACAATGAAAACGTCCAGCTCACATTTGATCGCCTCACTGATATCACAAATGAGCTCCAAGCACTCGGTGCCACTGAGATCACGAAGCATGAAATAGTCAAGACACTACTAAGATCACTTGACAACTCATTTGACACCTTAGCCCTGATGACACAAGAACGCCCTGACTACAAGACTCTCAATCCGTCTGACATACTAAAGAAGCTAAACACACATGAGTTTCAGCTATTTGAGAAACGAGATATCTATGGCCCCAACTATAGCCAAACTCGCCCTTTGAAGGCAAAGGTTGTTTCCTCATCTGAAGAAGAATCTGACTGCAGTTCTGGTGATCCTGGAGACATTGGAAAGGAACTTGCTATGCTTGTGAAGAAGTTCCAAAAATTCACCAAGAAGAAAGGCTTCAGAAGGTCTTCATGATCCAGCTCAAGAAACGATGAAGCTTCCACCCAAGACAGCAAGAAGAGAACCTGTCACAAGTGCAAGAAACCTGGTCACTACATCTCTGAGTGTCCAAAGTGGGACAATGAGAAGAATAAGAAGAAGAAGAGCAAAGAATATCATTCTGATGACAAGAAGAAGAAGAAATCCTCAAAGTCTTCTTCCAAGTCTTCATCACACAAGAAGAGCTCATCTGGCAAGGCTCGTGCTTTTGTTGGCAAGGAGATGGATTCAGAGGAGGAGTCTGCTTCTGTGGAGGCGGAGGTGGAGTCTGAGGAGGAGTCCGACTCTGGTGTTGCGAGTCTGGATCTAGCTACATCTTACGTCACCAAGTCCATCTTCAACACTGAAGACAATGGCTCCGTCACCAACACTGATGATAATGGCAAGGACGACTCGGCTCCCACCTACTACTTCATGGCACGTGGTGCCAAGGTAAACTCACGCGATGCTTATTTTCGAACATCAAGTGAAGATGACTCTGATGGTGAATCCAAACCTAGTTACAAAACACTTGCTAAAATTGCAACTGAACAACAGAAAGCTATGGAACATATTCAAAAACTGTTAGACAAAAGCGATGACCTGTTGGATGCGGAAATGACTAAGACTCGGTCCTTAATTGAAGACATAAAAAATCTTCATGTTAAGTACCAGGAACTTGAAGGTCGACATGAATCGCTCTCAACCTCTCATGAAAAGCTTTCCTATGATTATTTTCAAAGGAAGCAGGAACATGAGAAATTGAGATCGGCACATGAAGATCTTCAAAAGGAAAACGAGTCACTCCACGCTCAGGAAGGATTTGAACCACCATGTTTAAAATGCATTGAGCGTGATAACGCTGCCGCTATTGCTGAATGTTCTACTACTACCCCTGTTGCAATATCTTCAACTGCTAATGTGGTAATGGACCCCTCTGCGGAGGACACCACTACTATTGCTGATGAGAATGCTAGGTTGAAGACACTGCTTGAGACGGGGATGTACAAAAGTCTCAAAGGGCATCAGACATTATGTGATCTCCTTAAAAAGCAAATTCTGAATCGAAACCCTAGGAAAGAGGGTGTTGGGTTCGAGAGGAAAATGAATGTTGACGGATCTTACTGGAAGCCTGAGTAGTACCCAAAAACCACATGGGTTGCTGCAAAGGAACCTTCAGTGGATCCATCCACCCTATCTGGTTTCACTTGTGCTAACCCTATTATCATTGATGAATCCTTTGATGCAAACTATAATCTGTTCAAAAATCAGAATGGTGAAGTGTTTGCCAGGTATATTGGTACTAACTGTAGGAATGGGCCCCCAATGAAGAAGATATGGGTACCCAAAAGATGTATTGAGAACCTTCCAGTGAAGGTCATCATGATACCAACTGTGAAGAAGACAAATCCCACATCAAAGGCTTCATATGGTCCAAAAGCTTCATACAGACCGAGGATTCATCTGAGTCACCCTAACGTCAATGTTTTGCAGGGAAATCATACTCAGACCCATGAATATGAGTGTGTTTCATCAAACCGCTATGTTCATAGAACTAAGAACTTTTTTGCTTATTCCTATGAGTATTATTCACCTCCTGCAAGGCTATTTACTAGGGCTTCAAAGCCGAAGTTCTCAGATGCTGCACTTAGACTCATTGCTTCTAAGCCACCCCTGAAAATGTGAGTGGTTAAGAAAACTTGACTCTCTTTTGCAGGGAAAGGTCTCCAGCCGGAAATCAAAGGCGTCCAAAGCTAATGCTAGAGACCTTAAAAATCTTGTGGGGCGCAAGATAAAATTCCCAAATGGTCTTACCATGTATTTCGTTTCGGGATTCCTTGACACTCATCCTATCTATCCTAACCAAGACCTGAATTTCTATGTTCCACTTGTTCGTCAAATGTTTCTCCTTCACAACTCGCTTGGTGAAGCCTATCCCCCAAACTGCACTGTAGGCTATGACACCTCGTGCTTCAGAATGGATTATGGACAGTGGATGCACTAATCACATGACTGGTGATCGAAGTCTTCTGATGGATTCAACACTACATCCATCAGACAAGAGTCACATCACATTTGCTGACACTGGTAAAACCAAGGTATTGGGTCTAGGTAGAGTTGCAATTTCAAGGGATCAGCACATGGATAAAGTGATGCTTGTTGAATCCCTTGGTTTCAACTTAATGTTTGTCTCAATGCTTTGTGACTTAAACATGATTGTGTTATTTGGAAAATATCGTTGCCTTGTACTGATGGAATCTGATAAGTCTCTAGTCTTTGAAGGGTATCAAAAAGATGATCTGTATATGGTAGATTTCTCAGCAGGACCGCAGATGGCCGTATGTCTTCTAGCAAAAGATTCAAAGTGTTGGCTTTGGCATTGAAGGCTAGGGCATGCTGGCATGAGAAACTTGCACACTCTCGCGAAGAAGAAGCATGTTGTGGGTATCGAAGGCATCAAGTTCAAGAAGGATCATCTGTGTGGTGCCTGTGAAGCTGGAAAGATGACAAGAGCAAAGCACCCCTCAAAGACAATCATGACTACATCTCAACCCTTCGAGCTGCTACACATGGACTTATTTGGCCCTACTCACTACTCTACTCTCAATGCTACTACTTGCCTCTATGGCTTCGTCATTGTTGATGACTACTCTTGATATACTGGGGTGCATATAATCCTCTACAAGACTGAAGTGCAGGATGTCTTCAGACGCTTTGCCAATCGTGCCATGACGAACTATGGCGTCAAGATCAAGCAGATCAGAAGCGACAATGGCACTGCGTTCAAGAACACCGGCCTCGACCTTTACCTGGATACCTTGGGTATCACTCCTGAGTTCTCTTCTCCTTACACACCTCAGCAGAATGGTACCACAGAGCGCAAGAACAGAACCCTTATTGAGATGGCCCGAACGATGCTTGATGAGTACAAGACTCCACGGAAATTCTGGCCTGAAGCCATTGATACTGCGTGCCACGTCATAAACCGTGTTTATATTCACAAGCTCCTAAAGAAAATATCCTATGAACTCCTAACTCGTAAGAAATGAAATGTCAGTTACTTCAGAGTATTTGCTGCTAGGCGCTGGATCATGGATCCACATCACACTTCAAAATTTGCACCAAAAGCACATAAGGTTTTATGCTTGGTTATGGAAAGGATTCACACTCCTACAGAGTCTTCAACCTTTTTCACTATAAAGTGGTTGAAACTGTGGATGTGCGGTTCAATGAGACTAACGGCTCGCAAAGAGAGCACCTACCAAATGTGCTAGATGAAGTTCATCCTAGTGAATCTATCAAGCTCATGGGTACTGGAGAGATCATACCGTCTGAACCTCAGGCTGAAGATCAACTCATCATTTCACCAAGTCAAGAAGAAGACAATGCTCAGCCTAAAGTCAATACTGAAGCTGAAGATAGTGATCCGCAAGGGCAAAATCTTTGTCCAGTACATCCCCGAGTTGCTAATGAAGTACAGATTGAGAAGATAATTGATAGCATCAATGCACCTGGTCCACTCACTCGTTCAAGGGCAACACAAAGAGCAACTTAGCTAACAAACTTCTGTGGGCATTTTGCATTCGTCTCAATCTCTGAACCCAAGAAAGTTGTTGAAGCCTTCATGGAATCTGAAGGGATTCAAGCCATGCAAGAAGAGCTTCAATAGTTCGAGCTGAACAATGTGTGGGAACTGGTCAAGCGTCCTGATCCTCATAAGCACAATATCATTGGCACAAAATGGATATAACACAACAAGCAAGATGAGCATGGTCAAGTTGTCAGAAACAAGCCTTGCCTCGCTGCACAAGGATACACTCAAGTGGAAGGGATTGACTTTGATGAAACATTTGCTCCGGTGGCTAGGCTTGAAGCCATTCGCATACGGCTAGCCTATGCAAATCATCACAACATCCTTCTGTATCAAATGGATGTGAAGAGTGCTTTTCTTAATGGAAAGATTGAAGAAGAAGTATATGTTGCACAACCTCCTGGCTTTGAAGATCCAAAACATCCTGATATGGTATACAAGCTCAACAAGGCACTGTATGGCCTCAAACAAGCCCCTCGTGCTTGGTATGACACACTCAAAGACTTCCTGAAGAGCAAAGGCTTCAAACCTGGTTCACTAGATCCTACTCTCTTCACGAAGACATATGATGGTGAACTGTCTGTGTGCCAAATCTATGTGGATGACATTATCTTCGGCTGCACAAATAAGAAATATAGTGATGAGTTTGGTCACATGATGCAAGAGCAATATCAGATGTCCATGATGGGTGAGATGAAGTTATTCCTGGGTCTCCAAATCCGTCAGCAACGCAACAACATCTTCATCTCTCAAGAAAAATATCTCAAAGATTGCCTGAAGAAGTTTGGAATGCAAGACTACAAAGGATACACCACGCCAATGCCAACCAAAAGTCATCTGAGTCCCGACGCAGATGGTAAAGAGTTCGATCAAAAGGTATACCGCTCCATGATTGGTTCTTTACTTTATTTATGTGCATCTAGGCCAGATATAATGCTTAGTGTTTGCATGTGTGCCCGATTCCAAGCGGCACCAAAGGAATCATATCACTTAGCCGTGAAGCGAATTCTTCGATATTTGGCTTACACCCCAACACTAGGATTATGGTATCCAAAGGGCTTAGAGTTTGATCTAGTAGGATTCTCAGATGCTAATTATGCTGGTGACAAGGTTGATCGCAAGTCCACATCAGGCACATGTCACTTTCTGGGATGATCACTTGTCTGTTGGTCTTCAAAGAGGCAGAACTATGTATCTCTCTCCACTGTTGAATCCGAATACATTGCTGCTGGATCTTGCTGTGCTCAGCTTCTCTGGATGAAGCAAACTCTCAAGGACTATGGTATCCACCTGAAGAATGTGCCACTCTACTGTGATAATGAAAGCGCCATCAAGATTGCCAACAACCCATTTCAACACTTGAAGACAAAGCACATTGAGATTCGTCATCACTTTCTCAGAGATCATGTCATGAAGGAAGATATTGATATCATTCACGTCAACACTGAAGAGCAATTGGCTGATATCTTCACAAAGCCCTTGGATGAGAAAAGGTTTTGCAAGTTGTGGTGTGAGCTAACTATCTTGGAATCCTCAAATGTCCTGTGATTGGACACACATCCTAACACTTATGCATTTTGATGACTTAGATGTGCAACACACGAAGTAATGTATATCTTCAATCAATGAAGACATACACTCTAAGTGTGAATACATTAATGCGGAATTTGACTTCGGAGCGCCATGATAATTGTGCGCCGTGTCTGGGTCTAATACTTCCTATACGGTGGGTAACGCCACCACCAAACTTTTATTTGAAGTGTTTCTCTTGGCGTTATGATTGCAAAGTCTTCGTACTTGATTTGTCTTCAGGTTTGAAATTGAGTTCATATTTGACTTATCTTCATCTTGTTGATTTGGTCTCATACTGATTATATACATATTAGTGTTCTGTCCTCTACAACATTCACTTATAGCTATGGCTTCTTGCTGAATCTTTTGATCTAAGTGAATGTGATCGGACCCTAACCTATCTATGCTTCTACCTCAACTCTATCTGTCCAAATCATATGCATTCTATTGAAAACTGTCGATTGTCTTCACTGAGACCTTGTCAGCTGAAGTCAATCTGACAAACATTTATATCTGCTTTTAATGCTATATCTTTATTGCCTGAAATCCAAAGAATTCGAAACGACCACCCCGACAATCCAGGCATGCGTGGGATCATGGAACAACTTCCAAGGTGTTCCATGCTTGTCACGTGCCCTTCAGATGTGAACCGCCAGGGGCACCTGCGTAATTGCGATGTGTCGTCCCTTTCCTTATAAATACCCATCCCATCGCGGTCAAAATCTTTGTTTCACCTTGCCACCTCTCGCAAACCCTACCGCCACCGGTAGCTCTCGACGACGCCGGCGACGAAGCGCTTAGCTGCCGTGACCTCACCGACGCTGTCCTCACGCCGGCCGTGGACCTCGTCTTCTCCGCCGCCGCCGTAGGTGTCTTCCATCGCCAAGTTAGGGCACGGGAGATTGAACTTCTCGGCCGCCTACTTCGCTCCGTCTAGCAGTTCCTTATGTGGTAATTAAAACCTACTTTTTACCATCTTTTCAATCCGATAGATTTATCCTTATTTACCAAAAGTGGTTTCTACACTTCCAAGTTGAATCTATCACGTTCTGCATCTCATATTATGCCTAGTCTGTTCACTTATGCTTCTCTACAAGTTAGATTCCTCACTTGTACTTATTCTTTGATTCGTACAAATCTGGAACCGACTCACAACATATAAGTGAATGTCTTCGCGTTATGAGGTTAATGTCTTCAAACTGATTTATCTTCAAAATCTTCTGAGAATGCATATGACCTCTTCCCCTTCCTTCGCACCTATAATGCTGTCATAGGTACATGTCCGTGGGAGAATACCTTGGTTCTCATAGTCTGCATTCATTTGCAGAATTCTTATAGAGTCACATAAATTCTCCTGAAGCCAGTTCTTGTCTGACCAATCGTCGAAAGCCTTTGCATGTTCTGGAGCCATTCAGTTTAATCTTCATGGCTACTGAAAAGTCAGCTAGAAAGGGTGGCAGACAACACCATGGGAATACATCCAAGGATTTGCCACAAGATCTGCATGAAATGTACAAGACAGACCCTGAAGAAACCTATAGTGAATGCAAAACTCGAATCCAATGGATTCGAAGATATTGGGCTGAAGAGTGGTTCAAATAAAGATTTGTCACGGCTGAGTATGCAGAGAAGAATGCCATCAAGCAGCCTTGGGGAGATATATTATACAAAAATCTTCAACCCCAGTCGCTGTCTGAAGCTGTTAATCAAGAATTCTATTCGTGCATGGTTCACGGCCCACAACCAGAGAATGCTGACCCATCTTCTCTGCTGTGGTGTCGCGAAGACAATCTGTTCAAGTGCAACTTCAAGTTTGCCAAGGACTCTGCTGTTAAGAACAAGAAAGCATTTGGACTGACTTCAACCCAGGTCCTTCTGCTTTTCGGGAAGATGGCACACGTGAAGCCAATGAGAACAGAATCGGCCCTTTCTACAACTTCAAAGGCCTCCTCTCAAACATTGCTGTCCAAGGTGCAAATGTGGATCACTCTGCTGATGATGCAGATTCTGATGAAGCTCCAGCTCCTCCTAAGCCGCAGAAGCAAAAGAAGTATATGGCTTCAAAACCTACTGATGCACCAAAAGATTCACGAGTGAAGCCACTAGCAACTGCTCCTCTAGCACCAAGTTATTCTGAAGATCAATCCCGTGTCTCCAAGCGGAAAGAGAAGCCCCAGAAGAAAAATGTTCAGAGTTCTAGTCAAGCACTGACACCAGCTGCCGTTCTAAGGAACGAGACCGAAGCCATTGATCTGTCATCAGATAATGAGTTTGGTGATGATGCTCTTGAGCAGCTTATTAAGAGCAAGCAAGAGGCGGAGATCTTCAAGGATCTTCCCCTCTTCAATGTGAACATTCTGGACAACTTCATTGATGAGTGGTTTGACAACCCAAATCTCAGCTTTGATGATCTTCAGCTCCCAATTGGCATCAGCATCGCCTTTCAAGGCGACATTGCTCCTGAGCTGGCTCTGGCTCAGAAGATTGTCGAACTGAAAAACAAAATTGACTATGAGAAAGAACAGTTCAAGAAGCACATGGCCAAGCTCAGTGTGGCTGATGTTCAGATTCAAGCTGATGTTGTGACCTCAAGGAGACATTTCGCAACAAAGGTGAAGAAGCCAAAGGCTCTCGGGAATGGATGAAGAACCTCGCTGCCAAGTGTGTTCAAGCTTACAGTGAATCTGAGAAGCGCAAGGCACTTGGGCGTCCTGGCATTGACCCCAAGCTGGCTGCCAAGAAGAACAAGTCTATTGTGGCCCCATCTGAAGCATCAAGGCGGGAAGAACCTTGCATTGTCTTCCCTGCCAGCATGACAGGCTCTAAGCCTAAGGTCCCCATAGTGGCTTCAGAACTGAAGAAAACCAGGGCAGCTAAAGCTGAAGCCAGAAAGTGCAAGTTCAAGAACACCACTATTGACACTCCATTGCCCAAGAAGATAAAGATCAAGAAGAAAGATCGGGATGCTCCCAAAGAGCCCCTCGTTGTCGAGCCCCTCACTATTGCTTGTCCTGCATCTTAAAACCAAGAACGTCAGTTGATAGTTCACGAGCCTACTTCCATAGAGGCTCCTGAAGCTGAAGAAGTTCCAGTCATTGAGCCCATCACGACTGAAGACATTGGTCCCCAAGACAATGTACATGAGGATGAAGTCCTTCCTCAGATCAAGTGCCAAACGGTATCATCGATTGTTCTCATGAACAGCGAACTCATCAGTATTGGTCGTCCCTTAACGCCAATCTCTCAGGATGCCTCATGGGCTGATCGCCCCCAACCAGCAACCCCAAGTCAAGACTCACCAAGTACACCCCGTCCTCCACCAGCGCAAGTCACTAGCCCAATGGTGAATGATGACAGTTCCATGGAGACCACACCATCATCAAAGGCATCGCCCATGTTCCAACAGCTTCACAAAGGCCTAAGGCCATCGGTATCCATGACAACCATCACAGAAGAAGATTCTCACCAATCCAACTCATTGGCACGTCAAGTGTTCCCTGGAGACAATCCTTCTGTGATGGTTCCCGTGTCTAAATCCAATGCTACTGAAGACATCCCGGCTGCATCAACCGATGAAAGACAAGAACCCCATCTAGAAGAAGAACGTGTTGCCAAACCCCCTACCAACCAAGAAGTTGTTCTCGAGGAGAACGTGCCTGTGCCCGACCCTCCAGCTACTCAAGTGGAGGTTGAAAATCCTGAGGCAGCCGCCAATAACACTACTGACGTCAATGACATTGTCATGACAGAAGCCAGTGTGGCGCCTCTAGTCAACACCATGCATGAAGCCAATGATGCACCTGCCACTAATGTGCAGCCTGACGCCATTGCAAATGCCTCTGCTCCTGTACCGCCTCCAAGGCCTCATACCATTGAGCAAGCATTCTATCAAGGCGAGCTGGTCACTGTAAGATGTCCAATTCTGGTTCCTCCGCCTGCTCCCGGACCTCAGTTTGATTATCATGTGGAGCATAGGCCTCAGGTTGAGAAGCCAAAGCCAAGGTTGCCAAGGTTCCTAGGTACTGCATCTGCACCAGGATCATTCAATGTCAATGGCTTCATTGCACACAACACCTTCTTTGATAGAGCCAAGAACCCATATTCCAAGCCAAGAATATCATCTGATCGGTTCTGGAGTTATCAGCAGTGCAGCTATTACTCTTGTGTTCTATACAATTAAGGGCGCATATTTCCCCATATGCGTCTGGACTGCGAAGCCATTGCTGGCCTACCCTGCTTAGAAGAAGCACTTGGCTGTTTCAGAGATGCAGGCCTTCTCCAGTTTGTCACTGATATGAAGAATTGGAATGAAGAGCTTCTGCTACAATTCTATGCAACTCTCCAAATTCCCGGCTACAACAGGGATCCGAAGACATGGGTCCTTGAGTGGATGACAGGAAATGTACACCATGAAGCCAAAGCTCTGGATCTTATTGAGTTTACTAGTCTGTC
Source organism: Triticum dicoccoides (assembly GCF_002162155.2). Taxonomy (NCBI): domain Eukaryota; kingdom Viridiplantae; phylum Streptophyta; class Magnoliopsida; order Poales; family Poaceae; genus Triticum; species Triticum dicoccoides. The sequence continues at coordinate 248,248,197 of NC_041389.1, forward strand.
CACTCCAGGTGAACTATATGAACCTGGTTGTCAACTTCACCGCAATGCTGTGGAAAGCATCTTCCAGAAGCCAGAGCCCAATATGAGCCAAATGCCGAGTATGATGAAGCCATTGCCACAGGATGTTGAGTATCCCAAGGAATTCTTTGTTGAAGACCTAGAGTATCTGCCCTGCACCATCTATCACATTATCAGGAAAACTCTATGGCTCAACAAAGGACATTCTTCCTCAGCAAAGCTTGAAGGTGCAATGAAGACATTGGTCTTCTATATTCTCCATGGCATCAGCTTCAATGCTGAGGATTTCTTCATTCGCCAATTTGCTGCATCTGGCTCAGACATATTTGGTCTGAAATTCTATGCTCCATGGGTAATGCGTCTGATCAAGCTTCACTCCGCCGTCAACTATCAGCCCTCTGCACGCAACCATCTAATATTCCTGCCAGAGGTTGATATGTCAGTCGAAGCCATAAACCCAGAGCCTACCAAGGAGGCAATATATCTTCACTATGCCAATCGTCAAAGTTTCTCTCAGCATGTTGAAGGCATTCAAGCTGCTGCTCGTGTTTATCCGTTGGCTGGCAACACTCGTCGTGCTCGCACTGAAGCCACTGACAGCACTGTTGCTCCAAGGCCTCGAAGGAGATCTCACGTGCTCAATGACCGAGAGCTTCTTGTGGCCTTGCATCAGAAACACGATAAGCATCATTACTGGAAAAAGCGTCAGACACAAAGCCTCTTGATGGATATCAATCGCATTCGCAATCTTGCCATCAAGAATGATTTTGTCACTCATGAAACCAGTCGGAGGGCATGGAAGAGTCTGACATTGCTCAGTGCTGAAGCTGATCTTCAAGATGATGGCTTCACAGAGAGATAAAAGTTCGATACCACTCCTCCCAGGAATGCTGTCTTATGACGAACTCCATCTCTTGAAGATTCTGACTATTCCTCCTCCGCGGGAACAGTAAATGCCAGAGTTCTTGATGATGCCGATGGTGCTACTTCACCATCTCCAACTTCAGCGCGCGTCGATACTGCACCAAGTTCGTCTGCACCACGAAACCTCAATGACGACCCTGCTACCTCACCTACTCCTCATGGGAACGAGTAGAGACTATGTCTTCAAACCTTTTTGGTCATTCCTGACAAAATGGGGAGAAGCATATGTTGATAGTCTTCAAGCGGGTCCATATGGGTGGTTGCTATACTTTTGACAAGTGTTTACAACTCTCGCTTTTGATACATTTGGTTCTTTGGGTTGTAACACTTAAACTTGATGGTCGTCTACTACTATATCTGTTCATGCATGATGTATTTCCTTCAAATGGTGAAGAGGATCTCCACAAGCACAACCTGCCATGTGCATTTGCATTCCAATGCAAAACAGTTACATGCACATCTTCAGGGGGAGCCTTTTCACTATCAATGAAGACAATATCTTAATCCTTTACAATTTCACATACTTTTATCCCCGTTGAGAACTTCAACCAGTTTGTCATCAATCACCAAAAAGGGGGATACTGTAAGTGCATCTAGTACCACCCCTAGTTGGTTTTGGAGTATTAACGACAAACCTGGTTGAGGGACTAATGTGTTTGTGAAAATTGCAAGATAATATAGGTAGTAGTCCCTCATTGATTCGATTTACCTACCGGAGATGACCCCTAAAAATGTGTGAAGACATTGAAGACAATGGTGGTCTGTGAAGTTATTCACGTTAAAGTCTTCTTACACTCGAGGACTGTGAATCCTCCAGCCGGTTAGGCGTCACGTTCTGAGCATCCAAGAGTCATTGTGGCTTGCCGGTGCACGAAGTCTATGAAGGTTTGGAAGTCTACCTTGAAGACTTACCAGAGTGATTGGGCGGGGACTAGGTGTCCTTAGCTCAAGGGGAATAAGGTGAAGATGCGGTATTTTTAGTTGAATCTCAACATCCCTAACCAGACGTACAGTTTTCACAGCAACTGGAATTGGTCGAACAAATCTCTGTCTCCTCCACGCGACTGGTTCTATCTCTTACTTCTCTTTACTTACAGTTTGTCTTCGTGAAGTCATTGCCTGCTTGCATTATCTGTTTGACTTCACTGCATGACTACTTGGTCTAATTGGCTTCATACTATCTTCGATCTTGATCCTTACTACCTAGCTGCTGATAGTCTTCGTGCTTTCACTTCATTGAATACTTGACTATGGCTTGTCTAGTGTAGTCTACCTTCCGCTGCATACGAATAGTGTCATTTCTATCGTTTGTCTTCGGAACTCCCATGTTTTGAAGACTTTCATAAAAATCGCCTATTCACCCCCCCTCTAGTCGATAACTAGCCCTTTCAGTTCTTGTATGACATGCCGATGCATATGAAGAGAGTTAGACTTCGTCATTTCTTGATATATGTTGCTTTGTGCTCACTACTAAATGCCAAATCATTGTTAATTCATATTGGCTTTGATATACCTTGGGATCCGGGTGGATCCATTACTGGAGCACTTCATGCCTAGCTTAATGGCTTTAAAGAAAGCGCTGCTAGGGAGACAACCCGTAAGTTTTAGAGAGTCATTTATTTCTGTTGAGTGCTTTTATAAAGTTTAAAAACAAAAAATATGAGGGGTAGTTAAAACTTTTTAACAAAAGAGAAGCGATTGGAAGTTATGCATTGGAGAAGTGAGGGTCGACCTTTGAACAGTTGTGTTCATGGTATGTAAACAATGTAGAATTTTTCATGAAGATTCTCGCAAAAATAATTATCCCCTTGTACAATTCTGTTGTATTATAAAAACAATGTGCCAAGATTTGCCTTTAGGATGGGTAGATTGCTTGTTGGTATGTGTAGTGCAAAAACTGAAACTTTGGCTGTAGCGCATAATTTTACATTATTTTACTAGAACAACGAAAGGTTCTGCATTTTTTTGCACGGTCTTGCTATACAAATTGTTTATTTTTTTCATAATTTTTTCAGAACTTTTGGAGTATTAGAAGTATCATGAATGTTTAGATTACTACAGATTGTCCTGTTTAAGACAGATTCTGTTTTTGATGCATTGTTTTGCTTGTTTTGATGAAACTATCGATTCTATCGGTAGCATAAGTCATGGAAAAGTTATATTACAGTATCGACAATGCAAAAACAAAATATGAATTGGTATGGAATAGTACTTAGAGTAGTGATTCGCTTTATTATACTAACAGACCTTACCAAGCTTTTTGTTGAGTTTTGTGTGGATGAAGTGATTAAAGATCGAGGAGGTCTCGATATGAGGAGAAGGAGGAGAGGCAAGAGCTCAAGATTGGGGATTCCCAAGGCACCCCAACTAAATATTCAAGTAGACTCAAGCTTCTAAACTTAGGGATGCCCCGGAAGGCATCCCATCATTCTTCAACAAGTATCGGTATGTTTTCGTCCTCGTTTCGTTCATGTGATATGTGCTAATCTTGGAGCATCTTTTGCAGTTAGTTTTCATTTTTATTTTATGCACCATGCTGGTATGAGATAGGCCCTGGTTGATTTATAGACTGCTCATTGCACTTCACTTATATCTTTTGAGTATGGTTTTATAGAATGCTTCATGTGCTTCACTTATATCATTTAAAGTTTGGATTGCGTGTTTCTCTTCACATAGAAAATCGATGTTCGTAGAATGCTCTATTGCTTCACTTATATTTGTTAGAGCATGATATTTTGTAGAAAGAATTAAACTCTCATGCTTTACTTATATCTATTTAGAGAGACAAATGGAATTGTTCAATTGCATGGTTAGTCATAAAATCCTACATAAAACTTATGGATCACTGAATATGATATGTTTGATTCCTTGCAATAGTTTTG
>NC_041389.1:248252030-248256813 GCF_002162155.2 Triticum dicoccoides
ACCAACCTCCCCCCTAGGAGCTTGTGTAGTAGTACTTTGCTTCGAGGGCTAATAAACTTTTGCAATAAGTATATGAGTTCTTTATGACTAATGAGAGTCCATGGATTATACACACTCTTACCTTTCCGCAATTTTCTAGCGTCTACGGTACCGTGCATTTCCCTTTATCACCTCGAGACGTGGTGCAAACTTCGCCGGTGCAACCAAACCCCGTGATATCATACGCTCTATCACACATAGGCCTTATTATATCTTCCTCAAAACAACCACCATACCTACCTATTATGGCTTTTCCATGGCCATTCTGAGATATATTGCCATGAAACTTCCACCGCTTCCGTTTGATGACTTGAACATTCATTGTCATATTGCTTTGCATGATCATATAGCTGACATAGTAGTTTTGGATCAGCCACCGTGCATCATTTTTATACATGTTATGCTAGATCATTGCACATCCTGGTACACTGCCAGAGGAATTCATATAGAGTCATATTTTGTTATAGGTATCGAGTTGTAATTGTTATTTCTTTGAGTTGTAACCTATTAACCGGAGGCCCAGTGCTAGTTTTTGTTTTTTTGCCTATTTTAGAGTTTTGCAGAAAAGGAATACCAAGCGGAGTCCAAACGGAATGAAACCTTCGCGATGATCTTTCTAGGACCGAAAGCAAACCAGAAGACTTGGAGTTGAAGTCAAAGACACAACAAGGCGTCCACGAGGCAGGAGGGTGCGCCCAGGGGGTAGGCGTACCCCCACCCTCGTGGGCGCCTCGTAGCTCCAACGACCTAGTTCTTTCGCCTATATATACTCTTATACCCTAAAAGCATCAGGGGGAGCCACGAAACCACTTTTCCACCGTCACAACCTTCTATACTCGTGAGATCCCATCTTGGGGCCTTTTCCGGCAATCTGCCAGAGGGGGAATCGATCACGGACGGCTTCTACATCAACACCATTACCTCTCCGATGAAGTGTGAGTAGTTTACCACATACCTTCGAGTCCATAGTTATTAGCTAGATGGCTTATTCTCTCTCTTTGATTCTCAATACAAATTCTCCTCGATGTTCTTGGAGATCTATTCGATCTAATACTCTTTTGCAGTGTGTTTGCCGATGCATATGAAGAGAGTTAGACTTCGTCATTTCTTGATATATGTTGCTTTGTGCTCACTACTAAATGCCAAATCATTGTTAATTCATATTGGCTTTGATATACCTTGGGATCCGGGTGGATCCATTACTGGAGCACTTCATGCCTAGCTTAATGGCTTTAAAGAAAGCGCTGCTAGGGAGACAACCCGTAAGTTTTAGAGAGTCATTTATTTCTGTTGAGTGCTTTTATAAAGTTTAAAAACAAAAAATATGAGGGGAACTTAAAACTTTTTAACAAAAGAGAAGCGATTGGAAGTTATGCATTGGAGAAGTGAGGGTCGACCTTTGAACAGTTGTGTTCATGGTATGTAAACAATGTAGAATTTTTCATGAAGATTCTCGCAAAAATAATTATCCCCTTGTACAATTCTGTTGTATTATAAAAATAATGTGCCAAGATTTGCCTTTAGGATGGGTAGATTGCTTGTTGGTATGTGTAGTGCAAAAACTGAAACTTTGGCTGTAGCGCACGATTTTACATTATTTTACTAGAACAACAAAAGGTTCTGCATTTTTTTGCACGGTCTTGCTATACAAATTGTTTATTTTTTCATAATTTTTTCAGAAATTTTGGAGTATTAGAAGTATCATGAATGTTTAGATTACTACAGATTGTCCTGTTTAAGACAGATTCTGTTTTTGATGCATTGTTTTGCTTGTTTTGATGAAACTATCGATTCTATCGGTAGCATAAGTCATGGAAAAGTTATATTACAGTATCTACAATGCAAAAACAAAATATGAATTGGTATGGAATAGTACTTAGAGTAGTGATTCGCTTTATTATACTAACAGACCTTACCAAGCTTTTTGTTGAGTTTTGTGTGGATGAAGTGATTAAAGATCGAGGAGGTCTCGATATGAGGAGAAGGAGGAGAGGCAAGAGCTCAAGATTGGGGATTCCCAAGGCACCCCAACTAAATATTCAAGTAGACTCAAGCTTCTAAACTTAGGGATGCCCCAGAAGGCATCCCATCATTCTTCAACAAGTATCGGTATGTTTTCGTCCTCGTTTCGTTCATGTGATATGTGCTAATCTTGGAGCATCTTTTGCAGTTAGTTTTCATTTTTATTTTATGCACCATGCTGGTATGAGATAGGCCCTGGTTGATTTATAGACTGCTCATTGCACTTCACTTATATCTTTTGAGTATGGTTTTATAGAATGCTTCATGTGCTTCACTTATATCATTTAAAGTTTGGATTGCGTGTTTCTCTTCACATAGAAAATCGATGTTCGTAGAATGCTCTATTGCTTCACTTATATTTGTTAGAGCATGATATTTTGTAGAAAGAATTAAACTCTCATGCTTTACTTATATCTATTTAGAGAGACAAATGGAATTGTTCAATTGCATGGTTAGTCATAAAATCCTACATAAAACTTATGGATCACTGAATATGATATGTTTGATTCCTTGCAATAGTTTTGCGATATAGAGATGATAATATGTGGGAGGTACTAGTAAACAGTGGTGGTTAGTAAGAATATTGGTGTTAAGGTTTGTGATTCCCGAAGAATGCATGTATAGTCTCTCGTTATGCCGGGAAGTTGGAGCATAATTTCTCCTTGATTGTCTATCTTTGTGTGAAGGTCGGGGGCATGTGATGGTTAACTCCTACCAACCTCCCCCCTAGGAGCTTGTGTAGTAGTACTTTGCTTCGAGGGCTAATAAACTTTTGCAATAAGTATATGAGTTCTTTATGACTAATGAGAGTCCATGGATTATACACACTCTTACCTTTCCACAATTTTCTAGCGTCTACGGTACCGTGCATTTCCCTTTATCACCTCGAGACGTGGTGCAAACTTCGCCGGTGCAACCAAACCCCGTGATATCATACGCTCTATCACACATAGGCCTTATTATATCTTCCTCAAAACAACCACCATACCTACCTATTATGGCTTTTCCATGGCCATTCTGAGATATATTGCCATGAAACTTCCACCGCTTCCGTTTGATGACTTGAACATTCATTGTCATATTGCTTTGCATGATCATATAGCTGACATAGTAGTTTTGGATCAGCCACCGTGCATCATTTTTATACATGTTATGCTAGATCATTGCACATCCTGGTACACCGCCAGAGGAATTCATATAGAGTCATATTTTGTTATAGGTATCGAGTTGTAATTGTTATTTCTTTGAGTTGTAACCTATTAACCGGAGGCCCAGTGCTAGTTTTTGTTTTTTTGCCTATTTTAGAGTTTTGCAGAAAAGGAATACCAAGCGGAGTCCAAACGGAATGAAACCTTCGCGATGATCTTTCTAGGACCGAAAGCAAACCAGAAGACTTGGAGTTGAAGTCAAAGACGCAACAAGGCGTCCACGAGGCAGGAGGGCGCGCCCAGGGGGTAGGCGTACCCCCACCCTCGTGGGCGCCTCGTAGCTCCAACGACCTAGTTCTTTCGCCTATATATACTCTTATACCCTAAAAGCATCAGGGGGAGCCACGAAACCACTTTTCCACCGTCACAACCTTCTATACCCGTGAGATCCCATCTTGGGGCCTTTTCCGGCGATCTGCCAGAGGGGGAATCGATCACGGATGGCTTCTACATCAACACCATTACCTCTCCGATGAAGTGTGAGTAGTTTACCGCATACCTTCGAGTCCATAGTTATTAGCTAGATGGCTTATTCTCTCTCTTTGATTCTCAATACAAATTCTCCTCGATGTTCTTGGAGATCTATTCGATCTAATACTCTTTTGCAGTGTGTTTGCCGATGCATATGAAGAGAGTTAGACTTTGTCATTTCTTGATATATGTTGCTTTGTGCTCACTACTAAATGCCAAATCATTGTTAATTCATATTGGCTTTGATATACCTTGGGATCCGGGTGGATCCATTACTGGAGCACTTCATGCCTAGCTTAATGGCTTTAAAGAAAGCGCTGCTAGGGAGACAACCCGTAAGTTTTAGAGAGTCATTTATTTCTGTTGAGTGCTTTTATAAAGTTTAAAAACAAAAAATATGAGGGGAACTTAAAACTTTTTAACAAAAGAGAAGCGATTGGAAGTTATGCATTGGAGAAGTGAGGGTCGACCTTTGAACAGTTGTGTTCATGGTATGTAAACAATGTAGAATTTTTCATGAAGATTCTCGCAAAAATAATTATCCCCTTGTACAATTCTGTTGTATTATAAAAATAATGTGCCAAGATTTGCCTTTAGGATGGGTAGATTGCTTGTTGGTATGTGTAGTGCAAAAACTGAAACTTTGGCTGTAGCGCACGATTTTACATTATTTTACTAGAACAACAAAAGGTTCTGCATTTTTTTGCACGGTCTTGCTATACAAATTGTTTATTTTTTCATAATTTTTTCAGAAATTTTGGAGTATTAGAAGTATCATGAATGTTTAGATTACTACAGATTGTCCTGTTTAAGACAGATTCTGTTTTTGATGCATTGTTTTGCTTGTTTTGATGAAACTATCGATTCTATCGGTAGCATAAGTCATGGAAAAGTTATATTACAGTATCTACAATGCAAAAACAAAATATGAATTGGTATGGAATAGTACTTAGAGTAGTGATTTGCTTTATTATACTAACAGACCTTACCAAGCTTTTTGTTGAGTTTTGTGTGGATGAAGTGATTAAAGATCGAGGAGGTCT
>NC_041389.1:248257139-248330080 GCF_002162155.2 Triticum dicoccoides
GAAGGCATCCCATCATTCTTCAACAAGTATCGGTATGTTTTCGTCCTCGTTTCGTTCATGTGATATGTGCTAATCTTGGAGCATCTTTTGCAGTTAGTTTTCATTTTTATTTTATGCACCATGCTGGTATGAGATAGGCCCTGGTTGATTTATAGACTGCTCATTGCACTTCACTTATATCTTTTGAGTATGGTTTTATAGAATGCTTCATGTGCTTCACTTATATCATTTAAAGTTTGGATTGCGTGTTTCTCTTCACATAGAAAATCGATGTTCGTAGAATGCTCTATTGCTTCACTTATATTTGTTAGAGCATGATATTTTGTAGAAAGAATTAAACTCTCATGCTTTACTTATATCTATTTAGAGAGACAAATGGAATTGTTCAATTGCATGGTTAGTCATAAAATCCTACATAAAACTTATGGATCACTGAATATGATATGTTTGATTCCTTGCAATAGTTTTGTGATATAGAGATGATAATATGTGGGAGGTACTAGTAAACGGTGGTGGTTAGTAAGAATATTGGTGTTAAGGTTTGTGATTCCCGAAGAATGCATGTATAGTCTCTCGTTATGCCGGGAAGTTGGAGCATAATTTATCCTTGATTGTCTATCTTTGTGTGAAGGTCGGGGGCATGTGATGGTTAACTCCTACCAACCTCCCCCCTAGGAGCTTGTGTAGTAGTACTTTGCTTCGAGGGCTAATAAACTTTTGCAATAAGTATATGAGTTCTTTATGACTAATGAGAGCCCATGGATTATACACACTCTTACCTTTCCGCAATTTTCTAGCGTCTACGGTACCGTGCATTTCCCTTTATCACCTCGAGACGTGGTGCAAACTTCGCCGGTGCAACCAAACCCCGTGATATCATACGCTCTATCACACATAGGCCTTATTATATCTTCCTCAAAACAACCACCATACCTACCTATTATGGCTTTTCCATGGCCATTCTGAGATATATTGCCATGAAACTTCCACCGCTTCCGTTTGATGACTTGAACATTCATTGTCATATTGCTTTGCATGATCATATAGCTGACATAGTAGTTTTAGATCAGCCACCGTGCATCATTTTTATACATGTTATGCTAGATCATTGAACATCCTGGTACACTGCCAGAGGAATTCATATAGAGTCATATTTTGTTATAGGTATCGAGTTGTAATTGTTATTTCTTTGAGTTGTAACCTATTAACCGGAGGCCCAGTGCTAGTTTTTGTTTTTTTGCCTATTTTAGAGTTTTGCAGAAAAGGAATACCAAGCGGAGTCCAAACGGAATGAAACCTTCGCGATGATCTTTCTAGGACCGAAAGCAAACCAGAAGACTTGGAGTTGAAGTCAAAGACACAACAAGGCGTCCACGAGGCAGGAGGGTGCGCCCAGGGGGTAGGCGTACCCCCACCCTCGTGGGCGCCTCGTAGCTCCAACGACCTAGTTCTTTCGCCTATATATACTCTTATACCCTAAAAGCATCAGGGGGAGCCACGAAACCACTTTTCCACCGTCACAACCTTCTATACTCGTGAGATCCCATCTTGGGGCCTTTTCCGGCAATCTGCTAGAGGGGGAATCGATCACGGACGGCTTCTACATAACACCATTACCTCTCCGATGAAGTGTGAGTAGTTTACCACATACCTTCGAGTCCATAGTTATTAGCTAGATGGCTTATTCTCTCTCTTTGATTCTCAATACAAATTCTCCTCGATGTTCTTGGAGATCTATTCGATCTAATACTCTTTTGCAGTGTGTTTGCCGATGCATATGAAGAGAGTTAGACTTCGTCATTTCTTGATATATGTTGCTTTGTGCTCACTACTAAATGCCAAATCATTGTTAATTCATATTGGCTTTGATATACCTTGGGATCCGGGTGGATCCATTACTGGAGCACTTCATGCCTAGCTTAATGGCTTTAAAGAAAGCGCTGCTAGGGAGACAACCCGTAAGTTTTAGAGAGTCATTTATTTCTGTTGAGTGCTTTTATAAAGTTTAAAAACAAAAAATATGAGGGGTACTTAAAACTTTTTAACAAAAGAGAAGCGATTGGAAGTTATGCATTGGAGAAGTGAGGGTCGACCTTTGAACAGTTGTGTTCATGGTATGTAAACAATGTAGAATTTTTCATGAAGATTCTCGCAAAAATAATTATCCCCTTGTACAATTCTGTTGTATTATAAAAATAATGTGCCAAGATTTGCCTTTAGGATGGGTAGATTGCTTGTTGGTATGTGTAGTGCAAAAACTGAAACTTTGGCTGTAGCGCACGATTTTACATTATTTTACTAGAACAACAAAAGGTTCTGCATTTTTTTGCACGGTCTTGCTATACAAATTGTTTATTTTTTCATAATTTTTTCAGAAATTTTGGAGTATTAGAAGTATCATGAATGTTTAGATTACTACAGATTGTCCTGTTTAAGACAGATTCTGTTTTTGATGCATTGTTTTGCTTGTTTTGATGAAACTATCGATTCTATCGGTAGCATAAGTCATGGAAAAGTTATATTACAGTATCTACAATGCAAAAACAAAATATGAATTGGTATGGAATAGTACTTAGAGTAGTGATTTGCTTTATTATACTAACAGACCTTACCAAGCTTTTTGTTGAGTTTTGTGTGGATGAAGTGATTAAAGATCGAGGAGGTCTCGATATGAGGAGAAGGAGGAGAGGCAAGAGCTCAAGATTGGGGATTCCCAAGGCACCCCAACTAAATATTCAAGTAGACTCAAGCTTCTAAACTTAGGGATGCCCCAGAAGGCATCCCATCATTCTTCAACAAGTATCGGTATGTTTTCGTCCTCGTTTCGTTCATGTGATATGTGCTAATCTTGGAGCATCTTTTGCAGTTAGTTTTCATTTTTATTTTATGCACCATGCTGGTATGAGATAGGCCCTGGTTGATTTATAGACTGCTCATTGCACTTCACTTATATCTTTTGAGTATGGTTTTATAGAATGCTTCATGTGCTTCACTTATATCATTTAAAGTTTGGATTGCGTGTTTCTCTTCACATAGAAAATCGATGTTCGTAGAATGCTCTATTGCTTCACTTATATTTGTTAGAGCATGATATTTTGTAGAAAGAATTAAACTCTCATGCTTTACTTATATCTATTTAGAGAGACAAATGGAATTGTTCAATTGCATGGTTAGTCATAAAATCCTACATAAAACTTATGGATCACTGAATATGATATGTTTGATTCCTTGCAATAGTTTTGCGATATAGAGATGATAATATGTGGGAGGTACTAGTAAACGGTGGTGGTTAGTAAGAATATTGGTGTTAAGGTTTGTGATTCCCGAAGAATGCATGTATAGTCTCTCGTTATGCCGGGAAGTTGGAGCATAATTTATCCTTGATTGTCTATCTTTGTGTGAAGGTCGGGGGCATGTGATGGTTAACTCCCACCAACCTCCCCCCTAGGAGCTTGTGTAGTAGTACTTTGCTTCGAGGGCTAATAAACTTTTGCAATAAGTATATGAGTTCTTTATGACTAATGAGAGTCCATGGATTATACACACTCTTACCTTTCCGCAATTTTCTAGCGTCTACGGTACCGTGCATTTCCCTTTATCACCTCGAGACGTGGTGCAAACTTCGCCGGTGCAACCAAACCCCGTGATATCATACGCTCTATCACACATAGGCCTTATTATATCTTCCTCAAAACAACCACCATACCTACCTATTATGGCTTTTCCATGGCCATTCTGAGATATATTGCCATGAAACTTCCACCGCTTCCGTTTGATGACTTGAACATTCATTGTCATATTGCTTTGCATGATCATATAGCTGACATAGTAGTTTTGGATCAGCCACCGTGCATCATTTTTATACATGTTATGCTAGATCATTGCACATCCTGGTACACCGCCAGAGGAATTCAAATAGAGTCATATTTTGTTATAGGTATCGAGTTGTAATTGTTATTTCTTTGAGTTGTAACCTATTAACCGGAGGCCCAGTGCTAGTTTTTTATTTTTTGCCTATTTTAGAGTTTTGCAGAAAAGGAATACCAAGCGGAGTCCAAACGGAATGAAACCTTCGCGATGATCTTTCTAGGACCGAAAGCAAACCAGAAGACTTGGAGTTGAAGTCAAAGACGCAACAAGGCGTCCACGAGGCAGGAGGGCGCGCCCAGGGGGTAGGCGTACCCCCACCCTCGTGGGCGCCTCGTAGCTCCAACAACCTAGTTCTTTCGCCTATATATACTCTTATACCCTAAAAGCATCAGGGGGAGCCACGAAACCACTTTTCCACCGTCACAACCTTCTATACCCGTGAGATCCCATCTTGGGGCCTTTTCCGGCGATCTGCCAGAGGGGGAATCGATCACGGATGGCTTCTACATCCACACCATTACCTCTCCGATGAAGTGTGAGTAGTTTACCGCATACCTTCGAGTCCATAGTTATTAGCTAGATGGCTTATTCTCTCTCTTTGATTCTCAATACAAATTCTCCTCGATGTTCTTGGAGATCTATTCGATCTAATACTCTTTTGCAGTGTGTTTGCCGATGCATATGAAGAGAGTTAGACTTCGTCATTTCTTGATATATGTTGCTTTGTGCTCACTACTAAATGCCAAATCATTGTTAATTCATATTGGCTTTGATATACCTTGGGATCCGGGTGGATCCATTACTGGAGCACTTCATGCCTAGCTTAATGGCTTTAAAGAAAGCGCTGCTAGGGAGACAACCCGTAAGTTTTAGAGAGTCATTTATTTCTGTTGAGTGCTTTTATAAAGTTTAAAAACAAAAAATATGAGGGGAACTTAAAACTTTTTAACAAAAGAGAAGCGATTGGAAGTTATGCATTGGAGAAGTGAGGGTCGACCTTTGAACAGTTGTGTTCATGGTATGTAAACAATGTAGAATTTTTCATGAAGATTCTCGCAAAAATAATTATCCCCTTGTACAATTCTGTTGTATTATAAAAATAATGTGCCAAGATTTGCCTTTAGGATGGGTAGATTGCTTGTTGGTATGTGTAGTGCAAAAACTGAAACTTTGGCTGTAGCGCACGATTTTACATTATTTTACTAGAACAACAAAAGGTTCTGCATTTTTTTGCACAGTCTTGCTATACAAATTGTTTATTTTTTTCATAATTTTTTCAGAAATTTTGGAGTATTAGAAGTATCATGAATGTTTAGATTACTACAGATTGTCCTGTTTAAGACAGATTCTGTTTTTGATGCATTGTTTTGCTTGTTTTGATGAAACTATCGATTCTATCGGTAGCATAAGTCATGGAAAAGTTATATTACAGTATCTACAATGCAAAAACAAAATATGAATTGGTATGGAATAGTACTTAGAGTAGTGATTTGCTTTATTATACTAACAGACCTTACCAAGCTTTTTGTTGAGTTTTGTGTGGATGAAGTGATTAAAGATCGAGGAGGTCTAGATATGAGGAGAAGGAGGAGAGGCAAGAGCTCAAGATTGGGGATTCCCAAGGCACCCCAACTAAATATTCAAGTAGACTCAAGCTTCTAAACTTAGGGATGCCCCGGAAGGCATCCCATCATTCTTCAACAAGTATCGGTATGTTTTCGTCCTCGTTTCGTTCATGTGATATGTGCTAATCTTGGAGCATCTGTTGCAGTTAGTTTTCATTTTTATTTTATGCACCATGCTGGTATGAGATAGGCCCTGGTTGATTTATAGACTGCTCATTGCACTTCACTTATATCTTTTGAGTATGGTTTTATAGAATGCTTCATGTGCTTCACTTATATCATTTAAAGTTTGGATTGCGTGTTTCTCTTCACATAGAAAATCGATGTTCGTAGAATGCTCTATTGCTTCACTTATATTTGTTAGAGCATGATATTTTGTAGAAAGAATTAAACTCTCATGCTTTACTTATATCTATTTAGAGAGACAAATGGAATTGTTCAATTGCATGGTTAGTCATAAAATCCTACATAAAACTTATGGATCACTGAATATGATATGTTTGATTCCTTGCAATAGTTTTGCGATATAGAGATGATAATATGTGGGAGGTACTAGTAAACGGTGGTGGTTAGTAAGAATATTGGTGTTAAGGTTTGTGATTCCCGAAGAATGCATGTATAGTCTCTCGTTATGCCGGGAAGTTGGAGCATAATTTATCCTTGATTGTCTATCTTTGTGTGAAGGTCGGGGGCATGTGATGGTTAACTCCTACCAACCTCCCCCCTAGGAGCTTGTGTAGTAGTACTTTGCTTCGAGGGCTAATAAACTTTTGCAATAAGTATATGAGTTCTTTATGACTAATGAGAGTCCATGGATTATACACACTCTTACCTTTCCGCAATTTTCTAGCGTCTATGGTACCGTGCATTTCCCTTTATCACCTCGAGACATGGTGCAAACTTCGCCGGTGCAACCAAACCCCGTGATATCATACGCTCTATCACACATAGGCCTTATTATATCTTCCTCAAAACAACCACCATACCTACCTATTATGGCTTTTCCATGGCCATTCTGAGATATATTGCCATGAAACTTCCACCGCTTCCGTTTGATGACTTGAACATTCATTGTCATATTGCTTTGCATGATCATATAGCTGACATAGTAGTTTTGGATCAGCCACCGTGCATCATTTTTATACATGTTATGCTAGATCATTGCACATCCTGGTACACTGCCAGAGGAATTCATATAGAGTCATATTTTGTTATAGGTATCGAGTTGTAATTGTTATTTCTTTGAGTTGTAACCTATTAACCGGAGGCCCAGTGCTAGTTTTTGTTTTTTGCCTATTTTAGAGTTTTGCAGAAAAGGAATACCAAGCGGAGTCCAAACGGAATGAAACCTTCGCGATGATCTTTCTAGGACCGAAAGCAAACCAGAAGACTTGGAGTTGAAGTCAAAGACGCAACAAGGCGTCCACGAGGCAGGAGGGCGCGCCCAGGGGGTAGGCGTACCCCCACCCTCGTGGGCGCCTCGTAGCTCCAACGACCTAGTTCTTTCGCCTATATATACTCTTATACCCTAAAAGCATCAGGGGGAGCCACGAAACCACTTTTCCACTGTCACAACCTTCTATACCCGTGAGATCCCATCTTGGGGCCTTTTCCGGCGATCTGCCAGAGGGGGAATCAATCATGGAGGGCTTCTACATCAACACCATTACCTCTCCGATGAAGTGTGAGTAGTTTACCACATACCTTCGAGTCCATAGTTATTAGCTAGATGGCTTATTCTCTCTCTTTGATTCTCAATACAAATTCTCCTCGATGTTCTTGGAGATCTATTCGATCTAATACTCTTTTGCAGTGTGTTTGCCGAGATCCGATGAATTGTGGATTTATGAACAAGATTATCTAGGAATATTATTTGGTTCTTCTCTGAATTCTTATATGCATGATTTGATATCTTTGCAAGTTTCTTTGAATTATCAGTTTAGTTTGACCTACTAGATTGATCTTTCTTTCCATGGGAGAAGTGCTTAGCTTTGGGTTCAATCTAGCTGTGTCCTTTCCTAGTGACAGTAGGGGCGGCAAGGCACGTATTGTGTTGTTTCCAGCAAGGATAAAAAATATGGGGTTTATATAATATTGCTTGAGTTTATCCCTCTACATCATGTCATCTTATTTAATGCGTTACTCCATTCTTATGAACTTAATACTCTAGATGCATGTTGGATAGCGGTCGATGTGTGGAGTAATAGTAGTAGATGCAGAATCGTTTTGGTCTACTTGACACAGACGTGATGCCTATGTCGATGATCATTGCCTTAGATGTCTTCATAATTATGTGTTGTTCTATCAATTGCTCGGCGGTAATTTGTTCACCCATCGTAATACATGCTATCTTGAGAGATGCCACTAGTGAAACCTATGGCCCCCGGTTCTCTCTTCCATTATATTACATCTCTTTTCCATATTGTTGAATCTCGTTTACTATTTTGCAATCTTTACTTTCCAATCTATACAACAAAAATACCAAAAATATTTACTTTATTATCTCTATCAGATCTCACTTTTGCAAGTGATCGTGAAGGGATTGACAACCCCTTTATCATGTTGGTTGCAAGGTTCTTCATTATTTGTGCAGGCATTCGGTGACTTGTGCGTTGGATCCTATTATATTGATACCTTGGTTCTCAAAACTTATGCTACTTTGCTGCATCACCCTTTCCTCTTAAGGGAAAACCAACGCAAGCTCAAGAGGTAGCAAGAAGGATTTCTGGCGTCGTTGTCGGGGAGATCTATGCCAAGTCAATCCATACCAAGTACCCATCATAAACTCTTCTCCCTTGCATTACATTATTTGC
Source organism: Triticum dicoccoides (assembly GCF_002162155.2). Lineage (NCBI taxonomy): Eukaryota > Viridiplantae > Streptophyta > Magnoliopsida > Poales > Poaceae > Triticum > Triticum dicoccoides. The sequence goes on from NC_041389.1 coordinate 248,265,448, forward strand.
CATTCGCCTCTCGTTTTCCTCACCTCCACTTCTAAAATGATTTTCGAAAACCTTTGCCTTTTCTTTGCCCCTCGTCAGTTCATCTCTTTTCGCTTGCTTCTTGGGTGCTTGTGTGTTGGATTCATTGCTTGTCTCGATGGCTCAAGATAATACTAAATTGTGTGACTTCTACAATACCAACAACAATGATTTTATTAGCACTCCGATTGCTCCTACTACCGATGCTGAATCTTGTGAAATTAATACCACTTTATTGAATCTTGTTATGAAAGATCAATTTTCTGGCCTTCCTAGTGAAGATGCCGCAACCCATCTAAACAACTTCGTTGATTTGTGTGATATGCAAAATAACAAAGATGTGGATAATTATATCATTAAATTGAAGCTATTTCCGTTTTCGCTTAGAAATCGTGCTAAAACTTGGTTCTCATCTTTGCCTAAAAATAGTATTGATTCATGGAATAAGTTTAAAGATGCTTTTATCTCTAAGTATTTTCTTCCCACTAAGATCATCTCCCTTAGGAACGATATTATGAATTTTAAGCAACTTGATCATGAGCATGTTGCACAAGCTTGGGAGAGGATGAAATTAATGATACGTAATTGCCCTACAAATTTTTTATGCCGGATTGAATTTTGCTTCTAGAAATCTCTTAGATTCGGCCGCAGGAGGCACTTTTATGGAAATAACTTTAGGAGAAGCTACTAAGATCCTAGATAATATTATGGTTAAATATTCTCAATGGCACACCGAAAGATCCACTAGTAAAAAAGTTCATGCGATAGAAGAGATTAATGTTTTCAGTGGAAAGATGGATGAACTTATGAAATTGTTTGCTAATAAAAGTGTTTCTTCTGATCCTAATGATATGCCTTTGTCCACTTTGATTGAGAATAATAATGAATCTATGGATGTGAATTTTGTTGGTAGGAACAATTTTTGTAACAATGCGTATAGAGGAAATATTAATCCTAGGCCGTTTCCTAGTAATTCCTCTAATAATTATGGTAATTCTGAGAACAACTCTGATGGAAATTTTAATAAGATGCCCTCTGATTTTGAGAATAGTGTTAAAGAATTTATGAGTTCGCAAAAGAATTTCAATGCTTTGATTGAAGAAAAATTGCTTAAGATTGATGAGTTGGCTAGGAACATTGATAGAATTTATATTGATGTTGATTCTTTGAGTCTTAGATCTATTCCACCTAAGCGTGATACCAATGAGTCTCTCAAAGCCATGATAATTTCCATTGATGAGTGCAAAGAAAGAACCGCTAGGATGCGTGCTAAAATAGATTGGTTTATGAAAGCGTGTTCTTCTAGTTTTCATGATAATAATGATGAATATCTAAAAGTGATTGATGTGACTCCTATTAAATCTTTGTTTTCCAATATGAATCTTGATAAAGATGGGAATGGCGATGAGTCAACTTTAGTTAAAAGGTGTCCCAATGATTCAGAGTTTTTAGATCTAGATGCAAAAATTGATAAAAGTGGGGTTGAAGAGGTCAAAACTTTAAATAACAATGAACCCACTATTTTGGATTTCAAGGAATTTAATTATGATAATTGTTCTTTAATAGATTGTATTTCCTTGTTGCAATCCATGTTAAATTCTCCCCATTCTTATAATCAAAATAAAGCTTTTACTAAACATATCGTTGATGCTTTGATGCAATCTTATGAAGAAAAGCTTGAACTAGAAGTTTCTATCCCTAGAAAACTTTATGTTGAGTGGGAACCTACTATTAAGATTAAGATTAAAGATTATGAATGTTATGCTTTGTGTGATTTGGGTGCTAGTATTTCCATGATTCCAAAAACTTTGTGTGATGTGCTAGGTTTCCGTGAATTTGATGATTGTTCTTTAAATTTGCATCTTGCGGATTCCGCCATTAAGAAACCCATGGGAAGGATAAATTATGTTCTTATTGTTGCAAATAGGAATTACGTGCCCGTAGAATTCATTGTTCTTGATATAGATTGCAATCCTACATGTCCTAATATTCTTGGTAGACCTTTCCTTAGAACAATTGGTGCAATTATTGATATGAGAGAAGGAAACATTAGATTCCAATTTCCCTTAAGGAATATCATGGAACACTTTCCTAGGAAGAAAATTAAATTTCCTTATGAATCTATTATGAGAGCCACTTATGGATTGCATACCAAAGATGGCAATACTTAGATCTATTCATGTTTTTATGCCTAGCTAGGGGCGTTAAACGATAGCGCTTGTTGGGAGGCAACCCAATTTTATTTTTGTTCTTTGCTTTTTGCTCCTGTTTAGTAATAAATAATTCATATAGATTTTGTTTAGATGTGGTTTTATGTTTTAATTAGTGTTTGTGCCAAGTAGAACCTTTGGGAAGACTTGGGTGAAGTCTTTGCGATCTTGCTGTAAAATACATAAACTTTTGCGCTCGCGAGAATAGCTCTCATTTTTTACATAAGAGTGATTTTGGGTTGATTCTTTTTGAAGATGATTAATAGACAAATTCTTAACATTCACAAATTTATTTCAGAATTTTTAGAGTTATAGAAGTATTCGAAAGTTACAGATTGCTACAGACTTTTTCTGTTTTTGAAAGATTCTGTTTTTCGTGTGATGTTTGCTTATTTTGATGAAGCTATGAGTAGTATCGGGGGGTGTGAACCATAGAGAAGTTGAAATACAGTAGGTTTAACACCAATATAAATAAATAATGAGTTCATTACATTACCTTAAAGTGGTGGTTTATTTTCTTATACTAACGGAGCTCATGAGATTTTCTGTTGAAGTTTTGTGTTGTGAACTTTTCAAGTTTTGGTTAAGGATTTGATGGATTTTGGAATAAGGAGTGGAAAGAGCATAAGATTGTGGATTCCCAAGGCACCCCAAGGTAAAATTCAAGGACAACCAAAAGCCTAAGCTTGGGGATGCCCCGGAAGGCATCCCCTCTTTCGTCTTCGTCTATCAGTAACTTTACTTGAGGCTATATTTTTATTCACCACATGATATGTGTTTTGCTTGGAGCATCTTGTACGATTTTAGTCTTTGCTTTTTAGTTTACCACAATCATCCTTGATGTACATACCTTTTGGGATAAACACGCATGAATCGGAATTTATTAGAATACTCTATGCGCTTCACTTATATCTTTTGAGTTAGACATTATTGCTCTAGTGCTTCACTTATATCTTTTTAGAGCGCGGCGGTGGTTTTATTTTATAGAAATTGTTGATCTCTAATTCTTCACTTATATTGTTTTGAGAGTCTTTTAGAACAACATGGTAATTTTCTTTGGTTATAAAATTAGTCCTAATATGATGGGCATCCAAGATGGGTATAATAGAAACTTCCATATAAAGTGCATTGAATACTATGAGAAGTTTGATTCTTTATGATTGTTTGAGATATGAAGATGGCGATATTAGAGTCATTCTAGTAGAGTAGTTGTGAATTTGAGAGATACTTTTGTTAAAGTTTATGATTCCCGTAGCATGCACGTATGGTGAACCGTTATGTGATGAAGTTGGAGCATGATTTATTTCTTGATTGTCTTCCTTATGAGTGGCAGTCGGGGACGAGCGATGGTCTTTTCCTACCAATATATCCCCCTAGGAGCATGCACATAGTACTTTGTTTCGATTACTAATAAATTTTTGCAATAAGTATGTGAGTTCTTTTTGACTAATGTTGAGTCCATGGATTATACGCATTCTCACCCTTCCACTATTGCTAGCCTCTATAGTGCCGTGCAACTTTCGCCGGTACCATACACCCACCATATACCTTCCTCAAAACAGCCACCATACCTACCTATTATGGCATTTCCATAGCCATTCTGAGATATATTACCATGCAACTTTCCACTGATCCATTTATTACGACACGCTCCATCATTGTCATATTGCCTTGCATGATCATGTAGTTGACATAGTATTTATGGCAAAGCCACCATTCATAATTTTTCATACATGTCACTCTTGAATCATTGTACGTCCCGGTACACCACTGGAGGCATTCACATAGTCATATTTTGTTCTAAGTATTGAGTTGTAAGTAAATAAAAGTGTGATGATCTTCATTATTAGAGCATTATTTCAGTGAGGAAAGGATGATGGAGACGATGATTCCCCCACAAGTCGGGATGAGACTTCAGACGAAAAATTAAAAAAAAGAGAAAAAAAGAGGCCATAAAGAAAGAGAAAAGGCTCAAATAAAAAAAATAAAAAAAATGAGAGAAAAAGAGAGAAGGGGCAATGCTACTATCCTTTTTCCACACTTGTGCTTCAAAGTAGCACCATGATCTTCATGATAGAGAGTCTCCTATGTTGTCACTTTGATATACTAGTGGGATTTTTTCATTATAGAACTTGGCTTGTATATTCCAATGATGGGCTTCCCCAAAAGTGCCCTAGGTCTTCGTGAGCAAGCAAGTTGGATGCACACCCACTTAGTTTCTTTTGTTGAGCTTTCATACACTTATAGCTCTAGTGCATCCGTTGCATGGCAATCCCTACTCACTCACATTGATATCTATTGATGGGCATCTCCATAGCCCGTTGATACGCCTAGTTGATGTGAGACTATCTTCTCTTTTTTGTCTTCACGACAACCACCATTCTATTCCACCTATAGTGCTATGTCCATGGCTCACGCTCATTTATTGCGAGAAGATTGAAAAAGTTTGAGAACATCAAAAGTATGAAACAATTGCTTGGCTTGTCATCGGGGTTGTGCATGATTAAATACTTTGTGTGATGAAGATAGAGCATAACCAGACTATATGATTTTGTAGGGATAGCTTTCTTTGGCCATGTTATTTTGAGAAGACATGATTGCTTTGTTAGTATGCTTGAAGTATTATTATTTTTATGTTAATATTAAACTTTTGTCTTGAATCTTTCGGATCTGAACATTCATGCCACAATAAAGAAAATTACATTGATAAATATGTTAGGTAGCATTCCACATCAAAAATTATGTTTTTATCATTTACCTACTCAAGGACGAGCAGGAATTAAGCTTGGGGATGCTTGATACGTCTCCAATGTATCTATAATTTTTTATTGTTCCATGCTATTATATTATCTGTTTTGGACGTTTAATGGGCTTTAATTTGCTATTTTATATTATTTTTGGGACGAACGTATTAACCGGAGGCCCAGTGCCAGTTTCTGTTTTTTTTTGCCTATTTTAGAGTTTTGTAGAAAAGGAATACCAAATGGTGTCCAAACGGAATGAAACCTTCGCGATGATCTTTCTTGGACCGAAAGCAAACCAGAAGACTTGGAGTTGAAGTCAAAGACACAACAAGGCGTCCACGAGGTAGGAGGGCACGCCCAGGGCGGTAGGCGCGCCCCCACCCTCATGGGCCCCTCGTAACTCCACCGACCTAGTTCTTTCTCCTATATATACTCTTATACCCTAAAAACATCAGGGGGAGCCACGAAACTACTTTTCCACCACTGCAACCTTCTGTACCCATGAGATCCCATCTTAGGGCCTTTTTCGGTGATCTGCCGGAGGGCGAATCGATCATGGAGGGCTTCTACATCAACACCATTACCTCTCCGATGAAGCGTGAGTACCATAGACCTTCGGGTCCATAGTTATTAGCTAGATGGCTTCTTCTCTCTCTTTGATTCTCAATACAAAGTTCTCCTCGATGTTCTTGGAGATCTATTCGATGTAATACTCTTTTGTGGTGTGTTTGCCGAGATCTGATGAATTGTTGATTTATGAACAAGATTATCTATGAATATTATCTGGTTCTTCTGTGAATTCTTATATGCATGATTTGATATATTTGCAAGTCTCTTCAAATTATTGCTTTAGGTTGGCCTACTAGATTTATCTTTCTTTCCATGGGAGAAGTGTTTTCCTAGTGACAGTAGGGGCAGCAAAGGCACGTATTGTATTGTTGCCATCGAGGATAAAAAGATGGGGTTTATATCATATTGCTTGAGTTTATCCCTCTAAATCACGTCATCATGCTTAATGCGTTACTCCGTTCTTATGAACTTAATACTCTAGATGCATGCTAGATAGCGGTCAATTTGTGGAGTAATAGTAGTAGATGCAGAATTGTTTCAGTCTATTGACATGGACGTGATGCCTATGTTCATGATCATTGCCTTAGATGTCTTCATAATTATGCGCTTTTCTATCAATTGCTCGGCAGTAATTTGTTAACCCACCGTAATACATGTTATCTCTAGAGAAGCCACTAGTGAAAGCTATGGGCCCCGGGTTTCTTTTCCATTATATTGCATCTCTTTTCCATATTGTTGAATCCCATTTACTATTTTGCAATCTTTACTTTCAAATCTATACAACAAAAATACCAAAAATATTTAATTTATTATCTCTATCAGATCTCACTTTTGCGAGTGACCATGAAGGGATTGACAACCCCTTTATCGCGTTGGTTGCAAGGTTCTTGATTGTTTGTGCAGGTATTCGGTGACTTGTGTGTCGTCTCTTACTGGATTGATACCTTGGTTCTCAAAACTGAGGGAAATACTTACGCTACTTTGCTGCATCACCCATTCCTCTTCAAGGGAAAACCAACGCAAGCTCAAGAGGTAGCATTGGGTTCGACACTCTTATTTATCGAAGAAGGCTACAAATGATCCCCTATACTTGTGGCTTATCACCATCCACCATGCAAAAGATCCAGAGCTGCTCGGCGGAATGATCGATGACTCACCCGAAGAGTCGCCATCACCAGTTCTCATCGAAAGCCTGATGCCCCACAAGGAGCTCTGCGATTCAGTCAAGACATAGCCAGCCTGCGGCTTCATCATTGCCCGCGGTGGCCGTGTCAACCTCGATCAAGATGATGTGGTGGCTAGGCTCGAGCTGATCCTTGGTAGAGTTGACGTCTCCAACAAAGTAGAACATCACCAACATGATATCTTGAGGCTGCAAGTGATGGACAAAATTTGCTAGCAGGCCAGAGGCAAGGAAATGGAGCGGTTTTTCGCAGACATATCATGTGTGCGATTGCACGCTCTTCTAGAAGAGGCCAAGCAGCCCCAAGAGCCTCCCAGTGCTAGTAGCTCTATAGGCGGAGGCGGGTCGGGACACTTGGAATGAACGGCCGCAAGGGTGCTATGCTAATCATCGAGTCCGAGAAGACCGTCATCAAAAGGCCTCCATCTCAGCCTTTTAGCATATATTTTATTGGAATTGTAAATTGTATGTATATGTTGGTCGTGAGTGTTTTGGGCGTTGCTACCTGTGGCATTTTCAATTATCCTAAATATGCAACATAATTATTAACCATTGCCATTGTAAATTTGCCTCAACGGAGAGCAGAGCATGCGCAGGGATGCCAGAGCGAAGCGCGCCATGGCCGCCTCAATGGTGAGCAAAACACGTGGACGGACGCGAGCAGAGCATGTCGCGGCCGCCTCAACGGCGAGCAACTGCGTGGTCAACCTTCTGGCACACCATGGGAGGCGTTATGGTGCATACATCGGATACGATGGTGATATCTTCACCGTGTGTGATAGTGGGCAGACACGTACGCGTACATCTGAGAACACGGGCCCACATTTCGGCCTTACGATGTGTGGCATACGGTTGATCCATAAGAACTGTTTGCGATGAGCCAGAACATCAGAAATGGGCTTTGTAGGCCCAGAACCATCCAATAATTTTGACCTTGTTTCTCATCACATTGCAGATTACAACGCAATAAGTAATTGCAAATCCGCTCACACCGATCAAACTAATATGTGTTCACACTTACCACCATGCTATAAAAACTACCCACTCAAAAATCACTTCACAGTTCCTCTCCTCCACAAAACTGGTCTTTCCTATGAAGTCGTTCTGCCATGACCGGTAGAGGAGTTTCGGGTGGACATATAACGAGACAGCAAAGACCAAGGACGCGGAAGCACTAGAGAGGTCCCGCCGCCAAGCGGCAGCCGCAACAGATATGTCCCGGCGCATCGTGGAGCCCTTGAACAAGCTCTCACGGGCACATGAGGGCTCTCACAAGCGCACTCGCCACATCGGCGATCGTGACAAGATGGCGTTGCTGAAGTCCTTGGCCGGCGACGACGACATTCTCGCTGGCCTCATTAAGCAGCAGGAGTTGGTCGACGGATTGATGAAGCTTCTTGAGATAACCAATTCCTTGGTTGAGAAGGCGACCGACCTCGTCGAGCAACTCATGGGTGACAATGCGAAGCTCCTCAAGGCGCTCGCCGAGAAGGAGGAGGCCGCTGGCTGGAAGATGCTGCATGAGCAGAGCAGTGCCTCGGGGATGACGCTAACAGCGGTCATCTAGGAACTGATGGGTGACTTGAGGAAGCTCTGGATCGAGTGCGAGCAGGAGGTGGAGGAATCCGTGGCTGCTTTCAAGTAAAGTCATGAGGAATTGAAGAAGGAGCTGCAGGATATCGTCGCCCGATGATCCATCGAGGAGTAGAGACAGTAGCGACCCAGATCATTGTCTACGATTTCCTTCCTCTCTTGCCCCCGTGTCTTCCGGGCTTTGCCGCATGTGGAATTTTAAATTATCTGGAATATGTAAGACAATTATTATTAGTGCCATAATAAATTTGTGATCATATTATCCAATGCCATTTTATTTGTCGTCGTATTATCCGTTGCCCTATGTGGCATTTTAAATTAGGCTGGAATACGAGTTGAAAACATGAACAAAGCAAATGCTTACGTTGAGCGGGGCCATGGGATCACAAGAAAACACCCTCCGTCCAGGTGCTTTAATTAACCGTGTGTTAAACAGCGGCTCGGCCGCCATAAATGGAGAATTTGTGAGCGGGGCGGGCGGCTGGTGGATGAAGGTCAAAGAGCTCGCTTCCCGGTGAGCATGGGCGGCCTTGCTACTCGCACGTGTACAGTCGATACTGCAAGGTGGACAGGCTGGACGTGTCCCATTGAGCCTGCGCGGCAGACTGCTCACATGCGTCCTATCGAGCCTGCACGGCGAACTACTCGCGCTCGTCCTGTCTAATCAAACAACTGCACGGACGCCACCGAGTATGGTTACATTTTCGCACAAATACAAAGATGGCCAATGAACGAGGAAGGAGGTAGTACTATCCCATAGGAAAACAGGGATGCGTGGCCGCACTTAAATGGTTACGGGAACACACGGTTCATATATACAGTTATTTGCGATATTAACATGTCAACTATTTGTTTCACAAGGACGTCGTTGGCTATTGATGTGTGCGCCTTGTCGCAAACTGGACGATTTTTTTACCACGGTATATATGTGCCATGTCATGAAACCATGCCAAGTTTCATGTTTTGGGTGAGATTTCAATTTACTGGGAATTAAAAACCGAGATTCTCAATGTTTCAGGACGACGAGAAGTTTGTAATTCATTCCCATTCCTTCAATGAGACCTAAACACGCACCCAATGAGACATGTACTATTTTCCACCCATTTTGCTTCACTGGAGCATGTGCTTGTAGTTCAAATTTGAATTATGGACTACATTAAATGCCTAAAAAACTTAATTAATATATAAAATGGTCAGACAAACCCTGAACAGTTTAAAATTTCAGCACCACACTCCTTTTATTCTATGTTTCCTATGGAAAACAATGTTCAAGGCAAGAAGAGGCAGCGATTATCGTTTCGCCCACAAGAGGGGGCATGTTTCCCTACCAGAACCACAAGGGTTGCGAGAAGCTTTAGTTTGTAAGAGGCTTGTAATATAGCTTGGCCCAAATTGGACAATTATTTTACCACGACATATATGTGCCATGTAGTGACACCATGCCAAGTTTCATAATTTCCTGGTGAGTTTTGGATTTACAGAGATTTAAAAACCAAGATTCACAATGTTTGTGTCCAAGACAGGACGCCGAGACGGTTGAATTTATTCCCATTCCTTCCATGGGCCTAAACATGCACCCTAAGGACACATGTACGTTTTTTCTAGCCATTTTGGTGCACTGGAGCATGCATTTGTAGTTTGGATTTGGATTATGGACATTAAATGCCTAGAAAACTCAATTAATGAATAAAAAAGGTCAAACAGACCCTGAATAATTTCAAAGTTCCGGGCGAATCTCTCTTTGTTCCATGTTGCGTGTAGAAGAAAATACAAGGCTAGAAGAGGGACCGATTATCATTTCACCTACAAGGGGGCACATTTCCCTATCAAAACCACGAGGGTTCTTGCGACAAGTTCCGGCTTGGAAGAGGTTTGTAATAAAGCTTGGCACGAATTGGACAATGTTTTTACCATGAAATATATGTGCCATGACATGACATCATGACACCTTTGATGACTTTCTGGTGGGTTTTGGATTTGTGGGGATATAAAAATCGAGATTCCAAATGATTGAGGACAAGCGAGGATGCCGGTGCGGTTGTAATTCATTCCCATTCCTGGCATGGGACCTAAACATGCACCCAAGGACACATGTATATTTTTTCTAGCCATTTTGGTGAACTAGAGCATGTATTTGTAATTCAGATTTGAATTATGGACATTAAATGCCTAGGAAACTCAATTAGTGTATAAAAAGGCCAAACGAACCCTAAATAAGTTTAAATTTCAGCACAGATATCCTGTCGTTCCATGTTGCCCATAGAAGAAAATACAAGGAGAAAAGAGGCAGAGATTACCGTTTTGCCTACATGGGGGACACATTTCCCTATCGAAATCACGAGGCTTCTTTGAGAGAAGCTCCGGTTTGTAAGAGGTTTGTAATAAAGTTTGGCTCAAATTGGACAATGTTTTTACCACAACATATATACCATGACATGACACCATGCCAACTTGCATGACTTTTCAGTGAGTTTTGGATTTATGGGGATTTAAAAACCAAGATTCCAAATGTTTGAGGACGAGCCAGGACGCCGGTACGATTGTAATTCATTCCCGTTCCTGGCATGGGACCTAAACATGCACCCAAGGACACTTGTATAATTTTTCTAGCCATTTTGGTGAACTAGAGCATGTATTTGTAGTTCAGATTTGAATTATGGACATTAAATGCCTAGGAAACTCAATTAGTGTATAAAAAGGCCAAACGAACCATGAATAAGTTTAAATTTCAGCACAGATATCATGTCGTTCCATGTTGCCCGTAGAAGAAAATACAAGGCGAAAAGAGGTAGTGATTATCGTTTCACCCACAAGGGGGCACGTTTCCCTATCGGGACCACGAGCCTTCTTTGAGCGAAGCTACGGATTGTAAGAGGCTTGTAATAAAACTTGCGCCAAAATGGACAAAAAAATTCCTTGACATATATGTGCCATGTCGTGACACCATGCCAAGTGTAAGTGCATCTAGTGCCACCCCTAGTTGGTTTTGGAGTATTGACGAAAAACCTGGTTGAGGGACTAATGTGTTTGTGAGAATTGCAGGATAACACAGGTAGTAGTCCTTCATTGATTTGGTTTACCTACCGGAGATGACCCCTAAAAATGTGTGAAGACACTGAAGACAAAGGTGGTCTGTGAAGCTATTCACGTTGAAGACTATGACATGAGAAGACATCACATGAAGACTATGGAGCGCGAAGACTTAGCTGTTTCGTTGTTTCCTTTCTTCTTTGTTGAGTCATAGGAACCACCGCACTGTTAAGTGGTGTCCAAGTGAACAAAGTCAGAGTGACTGAAGTGATGCTCAACCAAATCCTATGTATTCGAGGGAAGACAATGAGAGCAAATCTTATCCAGAGTCGGATGAGTCAGCTTTACTTGTAGCCCAAGTCAAGCTGCCACGTGTGTTTGAAATCTGACCATTGGAACACGTGTCAGTTCCTTAGTGACCCAGGGTCATTTCGGACAAATCAGGTCGGATTGCCCAGTGGCTATAAATAGCCCACCCCCTACACCATAAATTGGTGGCTGCTCAGAGTTAGTACACGGCTTTTGTCGTTTGAGAGCAACTCACCTTCGAAGCTTTTGAGAGAGAATCCTTGCAAGGACAAAGCCCAAACCACCCAGAGCCCAAAGAGTGTTTGGCATCAGTGAAATCTTTCTGTCCGTGTGATCTGAAGACTTGTTACACTTGAGGACTGTGAATCCTCCAGCCGGTTAGGCGTCGCCTTCTAAGCATCCAAGAGTCATTGTGGGTTGCCAGTGAACGAAGTCTGTGAAGGTTTGGAAGTCTACCTTGAAGACTTACCAGAGTGATTGGTCAGGGACTGAGAGTCTTTAAATCAAGGGGAATACGGTGAAGAAACAGTCTTATGAGTTAAATCTCAGCCTCCCTAACCAGACGTACAGTTGTCACAGCAACTGTAACTGGTCGAACAAACCCTTTCCTCCCGAAGCTACTGGTTCTTTCTCTCACTTCTCTTTACTTACAGTGTGTCTTCGTGAAGTCATTGCCTGCTTGCATTATCTGTTTGACTTCATTGTGTGACTACTTGTCCTGATTGGCTTCATACTATCTTCCATCCCGATCCTTACTACCTAGCTGCTAATAGTCTTCATGCTTTCACTTCATTGAATACTTGACTATGGCTTGTCTAGTGTAATCTACCTTCCGCTGCATACAAATAGTGTCATTTCTATTGTTTGTCTTTGAAACTCCCATGTTTTGAAGACTTCCATAAAAATTGCCTATTCACCCACCTCTAGTCGATAACTAGCCCTTTCAATTGGTATCAGAGCAAGGTACTCCCTTGTTCTGTGTGATTTGGTGTAACCACCTGGTGTTTTAGCTACGTTGACTGCAGGGATAATCAAAGTCTCCGCTGCGTGCCCCATCTTCGATGGCACTGAGTATCCCTACTAGAAGAATAGGATGCGCATGCATCTTGAAGCCATTGATGTTGATCTGTGGTATGTCGTCAAGAATGGCGTTCCCAAGACTGGTGAAGGTGTCACCCCTGCTGATGTCAAGAAGTTCAAAGCTAGTCTGGGACATCATCTGTGGTCATTGAGGGAGTCCTGGATTAGGGGGTGTCCGGATAGCCGAACTATCATCATCGGCCGGACTCCAAGACTATGAAGATACACGATTGAAGACTTCGTCTCGTGTCCGGATGGGACTTTCCTTGGCGTGGAAGGCAAGCTTGGCAATACGGATATGTAGATCTCCTACCATTGTAACCGACTCTGTGTAACCCTAGCCCTCTCCGGTGTCTATATAAACCGGATGGCTTTAGTCCATAGGACGAACAACAATCATACCATAGGCTAGCTTCTAGGGTTTAGCCTCCTTGATCTCGTGGTATATCTACTCTTGTAATACCCACATAATCAATATCAATCAATCAGGACATAGGGTTTTACCTCCATCAAGAGGGCCCGAACCTGGGTAAAACATCGTGTCCCTTGTATCCTGTTACCATCCGCCTAGACGCACAGTTCGGGACCCCCTACCCAAGATCCGCCGGTTTTGACACCGACATTGGTTCTTTCATTGAGAGTTCCTCTGTGCCGTCGCAATCAGGAGGGATGCCTTTTCCCGTCTTTAAAGACGGCACCGTCGTCAAGGGAGCTTTGGCCACCGGCCAAACTATCCGGCTAGGTGGTTTTCTTATGACCGCCTGTTTGGCCACTGCTCCGACAATGACCTCTCAGGTCATCAAAAGCGATCTTCACGTCAACTCGGAATTCGCCGAGCAGCTAGACCCGATGGAGCTCTCCTCCGTAAATGAGCTCTTGGGTCGCATCGCCGCCCTGGGAGTCGCCACAGACTACGATCAGATTGGGCTTAAAACCGATCAAAGAGAAATTAACTCTCCCCAGGCTACCCACCACGTTGTTGTGGTAGAAGAACAACGCGGTGACTCTTCTTCTATGTTAAAAACCAGTTATGTCTGGATTCCTGATCCCTCCATGCCGGATTCCCGCGGAGGGACGGACGTCAATCAAGTATTGAACCTAAAGTCAGGCATCGGACCAGATTTGTTGGACAACATCCAACAATCCAAGCTTCCAAATCCGGAAACTTCTCAGCCTTTGAGCCTCAGAGGGGGCGAGGTTCTGAATTTAATTCCGCCCGCCCACCCAAACATAAGCGATCTATCTCAAATATGGCAAGAGCCCGATGAAATAGTACATCATTATTGGGCCAGATTCCTCCTGGTTATGGACGGGATAAAGGATTGCCGTGAGGAAAGCTTAATCTCATTTTTCTGCAACAATTGCACGGACAAGGGAATAATGAACGCCATAAGTCGTCGTGAAGTTACACGCTTCGCCGACCTAGCGACCATAGTACAAAAATACTGTGCCATGGAGAGTGCCTGGAAAACCGAAACCAGGTTTTGGGACAATCCGGCCCTGAACACAACCCTAGTTCAAAATAAAAGGGTGCGTCATACTCAAGCACCTGGGTTAAAAACCAAAAAGAAAAAAACCCTAAAGGGCACGGAACCGTACTGGAGGGATGGCTCAATGGACCCTGTAAAATCCATAGTACAGAAGGCGCCACTCCAACACATAGCCTTCGAGCATGTTGGATACTATGGCAGGTGGCCAAAAGTGGCGAAGGCTTTCTAGCCCCGGGTAACCAGCCCAATAGTACCAGTACGGTATTAACAGTCTTCGAGACTTTCGCATCAAATAACATGCGGAAACGAACAATCCGTAGCCTCTCCGAAGTCTACCAAGTAGCAACAACAAATCCATGGAGCGACACGGCTATCACCTTTAATGCCAGCGACGAACCTAAATTCCGAACAGCCCGAGCACCAGCCGCATTGGTCCTCGGTCTGATAGTGGACGACTTTCGTCTTACCAAGGTACTCATGGATGGCGGCAGCGGATTAAACCTCATCTACGAGGAAACCCTCCAAAGAATGGAAATTGACTGGAGCCGCATTGAGCGAAGCAGCACAACCTTTAGAGGAAGAATCCCTAGTCGGGAAGTACGCTGCATAGGAAAAATCACACTAGATGTCGTGTTCGGCTCGCCGGACAATTACAGGTCCGAGGAAGTCACGTTCCAAGTGGCCCCGTTTGGCAGCAGATATCATGCCTTGTTAGGGCGAGAGGCATTCACAATCTTCGAAGCTATACCCCATTATGGGTACATGAAGCTTAAAATGCCCGGGCCCAATGGAATTATCACTCTTGTCCGTGATCCAGATATAGCACTCCGCGCTGAAAATAAGACAGCCGCACTGGCCCTAGAGGCATTATCCAAAGCCCTAGCGGCAGAGGAACTCACTGCGCTGTGCTCCACGGTGGATAGGGACGATGTGATACTCGATAAGAGGTCTAAATCCACCTCTTTCAAACCAGCAGACGAAATAGTCAAATTCCAGGTCCATCCAACGGACCCCACAAAGACGGCCTCCATTGGGGCACAATTAAACCCTAATGTAGAAGCCACACTACGAGAATTCCTTCGGGACAATTGGGACATTTTTGCCTGGCACCCTCCAGATATGCCAGGAATCCCACGCAGGCTGGCAGAACACAGCCTAAATATCCTAAAAGGATTCAAGCCAGTCAAACAGGCTCTTCGGCGATTTTCCGAACCCAAAAGACAGGCAATGGGAGAGGAGCTAGCCAAACTCCTAGAAGCCGGATTCATCAGAGATATAAAACATCTGGACTGGCTAGCAAACCTGGTAATGGTACCAAAAAGGACAAATCCTGGCGCCTTTGTGTCGATTTCAAAGACCTTAACAAGGCCTGTCCAAAGGATCCTTTCCCCCTCCCCCACATCGACCAAATCATCGATGCTACCGCAGGGCACGATTCATTGTGCTTCCTCGACGCATACTCCGGATACCATCAAATCAAGATGGCGGAAAAAGACCAGGCCGCAACAGCATTCATTACTCCATACGGACCATTCTGCTTCAACACAATGCCCTTCGGACTCAAAAACGCAGGCGCAACATATCAGCGCATGATTCAGACATGTCTGGCTACCCAGATAGGCAAAACAGTGGAGGCATACGTAGACGATGTGGTCGTTAAGACCAAACACGTCGAAACTCTAGTAGACGATTTGAGGCTTACATTCGACAACCTCTGAGCATACGACATTAAGCTCAACCCAGAAAAATGTGTTTTCGGCGTACCAGCCGGAAAGCTCTTGGGCTTCATTGTATCCGGTAGAGGAATTGAAGCAAACCCAGCCAAGATCCGAGCTCTGTCACAATTGGATATCCCAAAGACCTCAAACAAATACAAAAACTAACTGGATGCGTGGCGGCTCTAAGCCGCTTCATCTCCCGTTTGGGAGAAAAGGCGCTGCCCCTCTATCGCCTCCTCTGGTGCACCGAACACTTTGAATGGACGGATGCTGCCACGGCCGGACTCGAAGAAATTAAGGCCATATTGGCAACAAATCCGGTCCTGGCCGTGCCCAACCTGGGCGAACCTATGTTATTATATATCGCGGCAACACATCAAGTTGTCAGCGCCGTACTCGTCGTCGAACGAGAAACGGAAGGGCACAAATTCCCTCAAAAACCAGTGTACTATGTATCCACTGTCTTAACTCCATGCAAGTCCCGGTACCCACATTATCAAAAGATAGCGTATGCGGTGTTCATGGCATCCCGGAAGCTGCGACACTACTTTCAAGAGTGTTCCATAATGGTGGCCTCCGAAGTACCTCTCAACGATATTATAAACAATCGCGATGCGACGGGCAGGATTTGAAAATGGGCCATTGAGCTCTTACCATTTGACATAACCTACAAACCACGGCGAGCTATAAAGTCGCAAGTTTTGGCTGACTTCTTCGCCGAATGGACCGAAGCCGAACTCCCTAAAGAGTACGGCGCATATTCCAATTGGATCATGCATTTCGACGGCTCCAAAATGTTGGCTGGCTTGGGGGCTGGCGTCGTCTTGACGTCCCCAACTGGAGACACAGTCCAATATGTACTTCAAATAATGTACACAGACTCCAACAACGCAGCAGACGTGTTGGCATGCATCGGCGCAAAATGCGATGCCGTCCCTCCAAACATCTTCCTGGAGCGGCTCTTTAAGCCATCTGTATTATGGGAAGAGGAGTCCGGAAATAACAACCCGGAACCAACTGCACCACCCAACACGGAACATTCTGAGACAATCGGTGGCTCAGCCAATGAAATAACACCTTCAGCCCACGAAATAATGGCAGTAATTGCCCTGTGGACGGAACCATTCCTAGCCTACTTAATCAGGCAGGAACTTCCCGAAGACCAAAATGAGGCCCGCTGCATAGTTTGGCGATCTAAAGCCTACAAGGTCCATGAGGGAGAACTTTATAAGAAAAGCACAACCGGAGTCCTTCAAAGGTGTATCTCCGAAGAGGAAGGGCGAAATCTCCTAGCTGAAATTCACGCCGGACTCGGCGGGCACCACGCCGCAGCCCGGGCCCTTGTAGGCAATGCCTTCCGTACATGATTTTATTGGCTGACAGCCCGGGCAGATGCTCAGTACTTAGTCCAACGATGCGTCGGTTGCCAGCTCTTTGCTAATCAAAGCCACATGCCACCCACCGCCCTCAAAACTATACCCATCACTTGGCCGTTCGCGGTCTGGGGGCTTGACATGGTTGGACCCCTTAAAGAGGGAACCCACAAGCAAAAATACTTACTGGTCATGGTGGACAAATTCACCAAATGGATAGAGGCCAAGCCAGTTAAAACGGCAGAATCCGGACCTGTGATAGACTTCATATCCGGGGTAGTACACCGTTTTGGCGTCCCCCATAGCATCATCACTGATAACGGCACGAATTTCATGGCCGACGAGGTTAAACTCTGGTGCAAAAACATGGGCATCAAGCTCGACTACGCTTCAGTCTATCACCCTCAAACTAACGGTCAAGTGGAACGAGCAAATGGTCTAATCATGAGCGGCATTAAACCCAGATTAGTGCGGTCCCTCACGAAATCTAACACGCACTGGGTAGAGGAGCTCGACTCCGTACTTTGGGGGCTGCGGACCATGCCAAACCGCACTACCGGATTCACACCATTTTTTATGGTATACGGCACTGAGGCAGTTTTGCCCTGCGATATAATTCATGACTCACCTCGCGTGCGCAGGTACGAAGAAAGAGAAGCCGAGTTGGATTGGCAGGACAGTTTGGATGCCTTAGAGGAGGAGCGCGACGTGGCAAAATCCTGTTCCGCATTCTATCAGCAGCAGGATCGAAGATATCAAAGCAGAGAAGTACGGGCCAAAACTTACAATGTGGCGAGCTAGTTCTACGCCTGCCGGACAAGAAAAAGGACAAACTTAAGCCCAAATGGGAAGGTCCCTTCATCATCGAACAAGTCCTTACCATTGGTGCATACCGTCTACGCAACGCATCTAACAACCGACTCGAGCCAAACCCATGGAACGCAGCCCGTCTCCGAAGATTCTACGCCTAGCGCCGGACTCAGAGTTCGTCTCCTTCCTCCGTCCACCTTTCATATTTTTTCGTTGTCTTTGTCTTCCCTCCTTTTTCCTCCCTCTTTCAGTACAAGCCTCTTGAGGGCTGATCTGCGCTTTGTTCGCACTCACTTAATGTGCTACTCGCACTCGTTATACCTGGGGGCTTCTTTAACAGAAGCTTATTTATATGGGCTTCATGCCCAACACATGTGTCATACTTCCGCATGTACCGTTTCCTCACCATTATATGCATCGATATGACTTAAGTTTTGGCCAAGCTGGGTTGCCTGGCTCCTGTGCTTACCCCTACGTTCCCGATTGTTCGGCTAGGAGGTAAAGGGAGCACCTCTGTGATTGTTACTGCCAGGTCAGCCGGATGTGTACCTCAGACTGGGTGAAGCCGAAGGCTAGCGTTCTTAAGGGAATATTCGGTCGGTGACCTGAAAGATGATTTATTACTTATTTATTTATCTGCCCCCAGATGCTTTTTCTGCTCTTTTCGCAGTCCGGACATGCACTTTAGGGCATGCCTCCCAGGGAAAGGAACCCCTAACAGAACTATTCTCCCTGGAAGATGTTTCTTACTAACCATGTAATATAACATAGCTAGTTGGGCACTTGTCTGATAAAGCACTTATGACCCCTACGCCTTGTCTCCATGCATGCCCCAGATTTTGTATAACCGTAAGGGTATTCGGACACACTCCGGACTATTGGGTCCCGAGGTTGAAGCGAAAAGGCCCGCAAAGACAAATGATCTACAATCCGGCTAGAAGGCATTTTACATGTCATTTTAAATTACATCATCAAACTGACTGATTGTACTCCTCTTCAATCCCATCTAACAGGCTGTCTAATTTACTGTCCCGTTGGGAATATTTCGCGGCCAACTCTACTTGGCCGTACATCAGGCTCACAGGGATCTCCTTCCCATCGGGCCCCACAGGTCCAACCTCGGCCATGTGGTTTGGATCAGCCTTCCTGTACCGCGTCTTCACCATGGCCCAGGCCTCCCTGGTGCCTTGACGGCAGGCCGATATCTTCCACAGACGGAAACGCTGCCGTACTCCCTGAAGCTTCTCAGCAAGCCCTCCAAGACCCTCGGGTAGGGAGACGGGAGGCCATAAGGCCTGAACGACACCACTCATCGCCTGCCGAACACGTTCGTGCAGTTGCAGCAGCTCGAGAAGAGGGTCTCCCGTGGAACCAGGCATCTCCTCCGCCGGACGACCCGTGAGCACACCTACAGACACATTTATGTCAATCGACTTCCTCGCTGAACTCTTCTTTTCAAAAGAGTTTGCTCAAGCACTTACTGTAAATGCCGCGACGAAGCCGCCGATTCTCCTTTACGGAGTTAGACAGCTGGACCTGAACATCTTTTAGTTCTTCGCCCAGCTGGGTGTTGGCATCTTGGAGTTTGTTCCTCTCCTGCTGCACCCTCATAAGCACCTTCTTGCCGGCCTTCAGCTGGCGCAGCAGATGTTGCTTGTCTGAATCTAGTCCAGCACCCTCTGCAATATTATTGTCAGACTATACACACACACCGCACTTCATAAACTACTTCTCCTTTCGAAATATGAATTACCAGAGGGGGTCTCTGTGGCTCCCCCGGCAGCGGCTAGTGCGGCCTCAAGTTGGGCCTTGCATTCTTGAAGCTCCTGGGACAGGTGGGTATTCTTCTCTGTAAGATCCTGCATAACAAATGATCCTTAAATCAGTTATTTTAACTATTTTAAGTCTCGGGGGATACTGGCATATATAACTATTAAAATTCCTCACCCGTATGTCTTTTACATACTGCTCCATGGCTCTGGTTAAACCATATTGAGCAGCATGGAGGTACGCGTCTCCCGCATTAAAGGCATTCAACGCCTCTGGGGAGAAACACGTGTCACGAAGAACTGTCCGACGGCGCCTGTGATTCATGGCGCTCTCCACCTCAGACCTGGTGGCGGACAACCTGTCGGCATCCTCCGTTGAAGGAGCATCCGGCTCGCGCCTTGCGCTCGCCTCCCCCTCCGGACCAGGCGTTGGAGCCTGGCTGGCGGAGGCTTGGTTGGCAACCTCTCCGGGCTCAGTCCAGCGAGCGCCCTTTCTCCTGGAAGAATCATGAGCATTAATATACCTCCCAGGAGTCTTTCCCTTAAAAGACAATGGTGTGCCATACCTTTGCGGCAACGTTTCGATTCGCGCCGCACTCCTCTTCCGCCTGCTGGGCTGCACTGACCCTGGTTGGTCAGTCGCCGCAGGCTCGGCTTCCCGCCGTAAAGGCACCTCCTGCGAAGCACCGTTGGTACACGGTGGTCAGAAATAAGCATTAAAAAAGTAACGGTGTCAGGACTTCGGTCGTACTCACCTGGGAAGCCGGAGATAAACCGGGGTAGTCAGCCGTAATGGCGACTAGAGCATTGTCTATGCTGAGCTGGTGGAACACCCCGTCAATCAGTTCCACCATTATGTCCGGATCCTCTCTGGAGGCCGGATCAAGGGATCTTCCCGGATCCTCGGGTTGTGGAGTCGGGCTTTCTATGCCCTCCACATCCCGACGCAGTTCCTGCATCGAAATCATAAAGTAAGACACTTATCTTTGAAAGCACGGATCGGATATATAAACGTCCGCTTACCCAACTCCGAGGGTTATTCATGGAGAATCCATTCAATGGACTCGTGCGGAGGAAGTCCTCCTTCTCCCCCTTGTACAAGCCGGACAGGATCTTCGCCATATCAGCGGCCGATCCCGGCCCCTTGCGGCCATGACAGGTGGCGTCATTCTCCCAGTTGAAATCCCACATGGGGTGGCCCCTATATTGCAGCGGCTGCACCCCTCGCATAATGCATGTGGCCATGACTCCAATCATGGTTAATCCGGAATGGGCCAGTAACCGTATCCGGCCCATCAGATATTGGACGCTCCTATCATCTTCCCGTTGAGGGCTCCGTGGGCGCCAACTCAGGCGTTTCTTGAGAGGAGCGTTGCTAAACTCCGGGAGGCCGATCCGAACTGGATCCGGCAGCGGGGCGTCTTCCATATAGAACCACTCCGAAGGCCAGTCTTCGGACGCCTTCTTCGGGGTTCCGGATAGATATCCGGTCCCGGCGATGCGCCATATTTCGGCTCCGCCCAGTTGATATATCGACCCCTCGTGAGAATGGGGTACGAGGCAAAACAGTCTCTTCCACAGCGCAAAATGGGGCTCGATGCCCAAGAACAACTCACAAAGAGCTACAAAGCCCGCGATGTGTAAAATGGAGGCAGGTGTAAGGTGGTGAAGTTGGAGTCCATAGAACTCCAGGAGCCCCCAGAGAAACAGATGTATGGGAAATCCGAGTCCCCTTATTAAGTAGGGGACGAAGCATACCCGCTCTCCTTTGGAGGGATTGGGGACACTCTCCGCCTGCTTCCCACCCTTGTAGGTGGCCAGTCCGGCTCGAACCGGAACCATAAAGGCTTGGGGAAGGTATCCCTCTGCTTGGAGCGTCACTAACTCGCTATGCGGGACTGAGCATCTCCTCCAATCTCCTGGCTGAGGACTGGGAGCGCGAGAAGAGGAGCCGCGTCGACTGTCCATGTTGGAATGGATTTTTGTCAGATGCGCTTCGATGAGTACTTGCGGAAGGAGGATGGTGTGATTCGGATCTGGATCCTCGCCTCTCTTATAGGCGGCTTATTCGCGCGGCCAGGGGGGTAAAATGTAAAAATAACCTGGCTTTTCGCATTCATACAACACGTGGAAGAGGGCCATTATTGGACGTGGAAGCCAAGGAGCGTAACATTTATGAAGAAACCGGACACTATTCGGCAAACACATGGAACATGGAGGGGAACCCGCCTTGCAAACGCCAAAGACAATATACGCGCCGGACTCGTCATCATTGAAGCCTGGTTCGGGGGCTACTGAGGGAGTCCTGGATTAGGGGGTGTCCGGATAGCCGAACTATCATCATCGGCCGGACTCCAAGACTATGAAGATACAAGATTGAAGACTTCGTCCCATGTCCGGATGAGACTTTCCTTGGCGTGGAAGGCAAGCTTGGCAATACGGATATGTAGATCTCCTACCATTGTAACCGACTCTGTGTAACCCTAGCCCTCTCCGGTGTCTATATAAACCGGATGGCTTTAGTCCATAGGACAAACAACAATCATACCATAGGCTAGCTTCTAGGGTTTAGCCTCCTTGATCTCGTGGTAGATCTACTCTTGTAATACCCACATCATCAATATCAATCAAGCAGGACGTAGGGTTTTACCTCCATCAAGAGGGCCCGAACCTGGGTAAAACATCGTGTCCCTTGTCTCCTGTTACCATCCGCCTAGACGCACAGTTCGGGACCCCCTACCCGAGATCCGCCGGTTTTGACACCGACATTGGTGCTTTCATTGAGAGTTCCTCTGTGCCGTCGCAATCAGGAGGGATGCCTTTTCCTGTCTTTAAATACGGCGCCGTCGTCAAGGGAGCTTTGGCCACCGGCCAAACTATCCGGCTAGGCGGTTTTCTTATGACCGCCTGTTTGGCCACTGCTCCGACAATGACCTCTCAGGTCATCAAAAGTGATCTTCACGTCCACTCGGAATTCGCCGAGCAGCTAGACCCGATGGAGCTCTCCTCCGTAAATGAGCTCTTGGGTCGCATCGCCACCCTGGGAGTCGCCACAGACTATGATCAGATTAGGGTTAAAACCGATCAGAGAGAAATTAACTCTCCCCAGGCTACCCACCATATTGTTGTGGTAGAAGAACAACGCGGCGACTCTTCTTCTATGTTGAAAACCAGTTTTGTCCAGATTCCCGATCCCTCCATGCCGGATTCCCGCGGAGGGACGGACATCAATCAAGTACTGAACCTAAAGTCAGGCATCGGACCAGATTTGTTGGACAACATCCAGCAATCCAAGCTTCCAAATCCGGAAACTTCTCGGCCTTTGAGCCTTAGAGGGGGCGAGGTTCCGAATTTAATTCCGCCCGCCCACCCAAACATATGCGATCTATCTCAAATACGGCAAGAGCCCGATGAAACAGTACATCATTATTGGGCCAGATTCCTCCTGGTTATGGACAGGATAAAGGACTGCCGTGAGGAAAGCGCAATCTCAATTTTCTGCAACAATTGCACGGACAAGGGAATAATGAACTCCACAAGTCGTCGCGAAGTTACACGCTTCGCCGACATAGCGACCATAGTACAAAAATAATGTGCGATGGAGAGTGCCTGGAAAACCGAAACCAGGTTTTGGGACAATCCGGCCCTGAACACAACCCTAGTTAGAAATAAAAGGGTGCGTCATACTCAAGCACCTGGGTTAAAAGCCAAAAAGCAAAAAAACCCTAAAGGGCACGGAACCGTACTGGAGGGATGGCTCAACGGACCCTGTAAAATCCATAGTACAGAAGGCGCCACTCCAACACATAGCCTTCGAGCATGTTGGATACTACGGCAGGTGGCCAAAAGTGGCGAAGGCTTTCTAGCCCCGGGTAACCAGCCCAACAGTACCAGTACGGTATTAACAGTCTTCGAGACTTTCACATCAAATAACATCCGGAAAAGAACAATCCGCAGCCTCGCCGAAGTCTACCAAGTAGCAACAACAAATCCATGGAGCGACACGGCTACACCTTCAATGCCAGCGACGAACCTAAATTCCGAACAGCCCGAGCACCAGCCGCATTGGTCCTCAGTCCGATAGTGGACGGCTTTCATCTTACCAAGGTACTCATGGATGGCGGCAGCGGATTAAACCTCATCTACGAGGAAACCCTCCAAAGAATGGAAATTTACTGGAGCCGCATTGAGCGAAGCAGCACAACCTTTAGAGGAATAATCCTAGTCGGGAAGTACGCTGCACAGGAAAAATCACACTAGATGTCGTGTTCGGCTTGCCGGAAAATTACAGGTAAACTCATGTGATGCTTACTTTCAGACATCAAGTGAAGATGACTCTGATGGTGAATCCAAACCTAGTTAGAAAACACTTGCTAAAAATGCAACTGAACACCAGAAAGCTATGGAACATACTCAAAAACTGTTAGACAAAAGCGATGACATGTTGGACGTGGAAATGACCAAGTCTCAGTCCTTAATTGAAGACATAAAAAATCTTCATGTTAAGTACCAGGAACTTGAAGGTCAACATGAATCACTCTCAACTTCTCATGAAAAACTTTCCTATGATTATCTTCAAAGGAAGTAGGAACTTGAGAAATTGAGATCGGCTCATGAAGATCTTCAAAAGGAGAACGAGTCACTTCGCGCTCAACAGATTAGTTCTGCTCAGGAAGGATTTGAACTACCATGTCTAAAATGTATTGAGCATGATAACACTACCTCTGTTGCTGAATGTTCTACTGCTACTATTGCTGATGAGAATGACAGGTTGAAGACACTGCTTGAGACAGGGATGTACAAAAGTCTCAAAGGGCATCAGGCATTATGTGATCTCCTTAAAAAGCAGATTCTGAACCGAAACCCTAGGAAAGAGGGTGTTGGGTTCGAGAAGAAAATGAATGTTGAAAGATCTTACTAGAAGCCTGAGCAGTACCCCAACCCCACATGGGTTGCTGCAAAGGAACCTTCAGTGGATCCATCCACCCTATCTGGTTTCACTTGTGCTAACCCTATTATCATTGATGAATCCTTTGATGCAAACTATAAACTGTTCAAAAATCAGAATGGTGAAGTGTTTGCCAGGTATATTGGTACTAACTGTAGGAATGGGCCACCTATGAAGAAGATATGGGTACCCAATAGCTGTCTTGAGAATCTTCCAGTGAATTTCATCATGATACCAACTGTGAAGAAGACAAACCCCATATCAAAGGCTTCATATGGTCCAAAAGCTTCATACAGACCGAGGATTCATCCGAGTCGCCCTAACGTCAATGTTTTGCAGGGAAATCATATTCAGACCCATGAATTTGAGCGTGTTTCATCAAACCACTATGTTCATAGAACTAATAATTTTTCTGCTTATTTATATGAGTATTATTCACCCCCTGCTAGGCTATTTACTAGGCTCTGAAGCCGAAGTTCTCAGATGCTGCACTTAGACTCATTGCTTCTAAGCCACCCCTAAAAATGTGGGTGGTTAAGAAAACTTAACTCTCTTTTGCAGGGAAAGGTCTCCAGCTAGAAATCAAAGGCGTCCAAAGCAAATGCTGGAGACCTTAAAAATCTTGTAGGGCGCAAGATAAAATGCCCAAATGGTCTTACTATGTATTTCGTTTTGGGATTCCTTGACACTCATCCTATCTATCCTAACCAAGACCTGAATTTCCATGTTCCACTTGTTCATCAAATGTTTCTGCTTCACAACTCGCTTGGTGAAGCTAATCCTCCAAAATGCACTGTAGGCTACGACACCTCGGGCTTCAAAATGGATTATGGACAGTGGATGCACTAATCACATGACTGGCGATCGAAGTTTTCTGATGGATTCAACACTACGTCCATCAGACAAGAGTCACATCACATTTGCTGACACTCGTAAAAGCAAGGTATTGGGTCTAGGTAGAGTTGCAATATCAAGGGATCAGCACATGTATAACGTGATGCTTGTTGAATCCCTTGGTTTCAACTTAATGTCTGTCTCAATGCTTTGTGACTTAAATATGATTGTGCTATTTGGAAAATATCATTGCCTTGTACTAATGGAATCTGACAAGTCTCTAATCTTTGAAGGGTATCGAAAATATGATCTGTATATGGTAGATTTCTTAGCTGGACTGCAGATGGCCGTATGTCTTCTAGCAAAAGCTTCAGAGTGCTGGCTTTGGCATCGAAGGCTAGGACACGCTGATAGGAGGAACTTGCACACTCTCACGAAGAAGAAGCATGTCGTGGGCGTCGAAGGCGTCAAGTTCAAGAAGGATCACCTGTGTGGTGCCTGTGAAGCTAGAAAGATGACCAGGGCCAAGCATCCCTCGAAGACAATCATGACTACATCTCAACCTTTCGAGCTGCTGCACATGGACTTATTTGGCCCTACTCACTACTCTACTCTCAATGCTATTGCTTGCCTCTATGGCTTTGTCATTGTTGATGATTACTCTAGATATACTTGGGTGCATATAATCCTCTACATGACTGAAGTGAAGGTTGTCTTCAGACGCTTTGCCAATCGTGCCATGATGAACTATGGCGTCAAGATCAAGCACATCAGAAGTGACAACGGCACTGAGTTCTAGAACACCGGCCTCGACCTGTATCTAGATACTTTGGGTATAACTCATGAGTTCTCTGCTCCTTACACACCTCAGCAGAATGGCATCGCGGAGTGCAAGAACAGAACTCTTATTGAGATGGCCCGAACGATGCTTGATGAGTACAAGACTCCACGGAAGTTCTGGCCTGAAGCCATTGACACTGCATGTCATGTCATCAACCGTGTTTATCTTCACAAGCTTCTGAAGAAAACCTCCTATGAGCTCCTAACTGGTAGGAAGCCAAACGTAAGTTACCTAAGAGTATTTGGTACTAAGTGCTGGATCAAGGATCCACATCACACTTCAAAATTTGCACCGAAAGCACATGAAGGTTTTATGATTGGTTACGAAAAGGATTCGCACTCCTACAGAGTCTTCAACCTCTTTCACTATAAAGTGGTTGAAACTGTGGATGTGCGGTTCGATGAGACTAACGGCTCGCAAAGAGAGAACCTGCCAAATGTGCTAGATGAATTACCCCCTAGTGAGTCAATCAAGAAAATGGGAATTGGAGAGACCATACCATCTGAGAATCAGACGGAAGAAGAACTGATCATTTCTGCATCTAATAAACCTGAAGACAATGCTCAACCTGAAGACAATCCCCCAAATCATGACATTGATCAGAATGAGCAAAATCTTCGTCCTGTTCATCCTCGTGTTTCAAATGAAGTATAGATTGAGAAGATAATTGACAGCATCAATGCACCTGGTCCACTCACTCATTCAAGAGCTACTCAAAGAGCAACACAACTAACAAATTTTTGTGGGCATTTTGCATTCGTCTCAATCTCAAAACCGAAGAAATTGCTGAAACCTTCATGGAACCTGAATGGATTCAAGCTATGCAAGAAGAGCTTCAACAGTTCGAGCTGAACAATGTGTGGGAATTGGTCAAGCGTCCTGATCCCCGAAAGCACAATATCATTGGCACCAAATGGATACATCGCAATAAGCAAGATGAGCATGGTCAAGTAGTCAGAAACAAAGCTCGTCTCGTTGCACAACGTTACACTCAAGTGGAAGGAATTGACTTCGATGAAACATTTGCTCCGGTGGCAAGGCTTGAAGCCATTCGCATACTGCTAGCCTATGCAAATCATCACAACATCCTTCTGTATCAAATGGATGTGAAGAGTGCTTTTCTCAATGGCAAAATAGAAGAAGAAGAAGAAGTGTATGTTGCACAACCTCCTGGCTTTGAAGATTCTAAACATTCTGATATGGTATACAAGCTCAACAAGGCACTCTATGGCCTCAAACAAGCCCCTCGTGCTTGGTATGACACTCTCAAAGACTTCCTGAAGAACAAAGGCTTCAAACCTAGTTCACTAGATCCTACACTCTTCACGAAGACATATGATGGTGAACTATTTGTGTGCCAAATCTATGTGGATGACATTATCTTCGGCTGCACCAACAAGAAATACAGTGATGAATTTGGTTAGATGATGCAAGAGCAATATCAGATGTCCATGATGGGCGAGCTGAAGTTCTTTCTGGGTCTCCAAATCCGTCAGCAATGCAACGGCATCTTCATCTCTCAAGAAAAATATCTAAGATTGCCTGAAGAAGTTTGGAATGCAAGACTGCAAAGGATACACGATGCCAATGCCAACCAAAAGTCATCTAGGTCCCGACGCCAATGGTAAAGAGTTCGATCAAAAGGTATACCTGTCGGATTTAGGGTTCCGGCAGACCCTTGAGGTTCAAACACTGGGGTGCGCGTGGAGGTTTCGCCTTCTACCTACCTGTTCCTCGCCGAATCGCTAGGATCTAAACTACGAGAAGAACAACACAAGAGACACAGGGTTTATACTGGTTCAGGCCACCATTGTGGTGTAATACCCTACTCCAGTGTGTGGCGTGGTGGATTGCCTCTTGGGCTGATGATGAACAATACAAGGAAGAACATCCTCGCGAGGGTCTGTTCTTGTGGTGGTGTTGTCCCTTTGGAAGGATTGATTCTAGATGCCTATCTTATCCCCAGATTCCTCTCTAGATCCCTCTACCCTGTGGGTGGCTAGTCCTATTTATAGGCGAAGGCCCTGGGCCTCTTCCCAAATATTGAGCGGGAAGGGCGCCA
The DNA here is from genome assembly GCF_002162155.2 of Triticum dicoccoides. Classification (NCBI taxonomy): domain Eukaryota; kingdom Viridiplantae; phylum Streptophyta; class Magnoliopsida; order Poales; family Poaceae; genus Triticum; species Triticum dicoccoides. The sequence continues at coordinate 248,294,030 of NC_041389.1, forward strand.
ACAATTGGCCAATTTGAATGGGAACATCTAGTACACTTATCCTGACTAAAGTTGGTCCTCGCCTGTCAAAGGCTCTGGTGGTGACGCCGACTTGGGCTCCACGGTGACCTCCATCCTGCCGTTGGATTGGTCTTGGTCTTGTTGCACCGAAATGGATGCCTTTGCTTGATGCTCTCGCATGCGCTTGCTCCCCTTGCACCAAAGAGGAAAGAAAGACACTGCGCGGGCTGGCGCCCGGGCGGCGCCCTCGGTCGTCATGGCTTGCGTCATGGGCACCTCGCGAGGTACCCCGCCTTGAACTCTCTGCCTCCTCGTGAGCTAGCCTGACGAGGCCGTGCCTGAGGAAGCTCCTTGTCGTCCACCCCGCGAGGCTTAGCCCCTCGCGAGGGTCTTGAGCTTGTGTTGATGAAGATGGGCCATGCTGGGCCCCCCTTTGAGCCACGCCGCAGGCCGCAGGCAGGCAAGTCTGGGGACCCCCGTTCCCAGAACGCCGACAATACCGCTCCATGATTGGTTCTTTGCTTTATTTATGTCCATCTAGGCCAGATATAATGCTTAGTGTTTGCATGTGTGCACAATTCCAAGTGGCACCAAAGGAATCGCATCACATAGCTGTGAAGCGAATTCTTCGATATTTGGCTTACACCCCAACACTAGGATTATGGTATCCAAAGGGCCCAGAGTTTGATCTAGTTGGATTCTCATATGCTGATTATGTTGGTGACAGGGTTGATCGCAAGTCCACATCAGGCACATGTCACTTTCTGGGACAATCACTTGTCTGTTGGTCTTCAAAGAAGCAGAACTATGTATGTCTCTCCACAGATGAATCTGAATGCATTGCTGCTGGATCTTGTTGTGCTCAGCTTCTCTGGATGAAGCAAACTCCCAAGGACTATGGTATTTACCTGAAGAATGTGCCACTCTACTGCGACAATGAGAGTGCCATCAAGATTGCCAACAACTCAGTTCAGCATTCAAAGACTAAGCACATTGAGATTCGTCATCACTTTCTCAGAGATCATGTTATGAAGGAAGATATTGATATCATTCACGTCAACACTGAAGAACAATTGGCTGATATCTTCACAAAGCCCTTGGATGAGAAAAGGTTTTGCAAGTTGCGGTGTAAGCTAAATATCTTGGAATCCTCAAATGTCCTGTGAATTGGACACACATCCTAACACTTATGCATTTTGATGACTTAGATGTGCAACACATGAAGAAACATATATCTTCAATCAATGAAGACATACACTCTAAGTGTGAATACATTAATGCAGAATTTGACTTCGGAGCGCCACGATAATTGTGCGCCGTATCTGGGTCTAATACTTCCTATACGGTGGGTAAAGCCACCACCAAACTTTTGTTTGAAGTGTTTCTCTTGGTGTTATGTTTGCAAAGTCTTCGTAATTGATTTATCTTCATCCTTGACTTAAGTTCATATTTATCTTCATTTGTTCATATACTAGTTATATACGTACTTGTGTTCTGTCCTCTACAGCATTCACTTATAGCTATGGTTTCGTGCTGAATCTTTTGATCTAAGTGAATGTGATCAGACCCTAACCTATCTATGCTTCTACCTCAACTCTATCTGTCCAAATCATATGCATTCTATTGAAAACTGTCAATTGTCTTCACTGAGACCTTGTCAGCTAAAGTCAATCTGACAAACATTTATGTCTGCTTTTAATGATCTATCTTTATTGCGTGAAATCCGAAGAATTCGGAATGACCACCCTGACAATCCAGGCGTGCGTGGGAACATGGAACAACTTCCAAGGTGTTGCATGCTTGCCATGTGTCCTACAGATGTGAACCGCCAGGGGCACCTGCGTAATTGCGCTGTGTTGTCCCTTTCCTTATAAATACCAATCCCATCGCGGTCAAGATCTTTCTTCCACCTAACCACCTCTCGCAAACCCTAGCACCACTGCTATCTCTCGACGACGCCGGCGATGAAGTGCTTAGCTGCCACGACTTCTCCGATGTCGTCCTCATGCCGGCCGCGGACCTCATCTTCTCCGCCGCCGCCGTAGGTGTCTTCCGTCACCAAGTTAGGGCACGGGAGATCGAACTTCTCGGCCTCCAACTTCGCTTCGTCTAGCAGTTCGTCATGTGGTAATTAAAACTCACTTTTTACTATCTTTTTGATCTGATAGATTCATCCTTCCTTACCAAAAGTGGTTTCTATACTTCAAAATTGAGTCTGTCCAGTTCTGCATCTCATTTTATGCCTAGTCTATTCACTTATGCCTCTCTACAAGTTTGATTCCTCACTTGTACTTATCCCTGGATTTGTACAAATCTGGAAACACTCAATGATTAAGTGAATGTCTTCGCATTATGAGGTCAATGTCTTCAAATGGATTTATCTTCAAAATCTTCTGAGAATGCATATGACCTCTTCCCCTTCCCTTGCACCTCTAATGCTGTCACAGGTACATGTATGTGGGAGAATCCCTTGGTTCTCATAGTCTGCATTCATTTGCAGAGTTCTTACAGAGTCACATAAATTCTCCTGAAGCCAGTTCTTGTCTGACCAGTCGTCGGAAGCCTTTGCACGTTCTGAAGCCATTCACTTTAGGCTTCATGGCTACTGAAAAATCAGCTAGAAAGGGTGGCAGACAGCACCGTGGGAATACCTCCAAGGGTTTGCCACCAGATCTGCATGAGATGTACAAGACAGACCCTGAGGAAACCTATGGTGAACACAAAACTCGAATCCAATGGATTCGAAGATATTGGGCTGAAGAATGGTTCAAGTACAGATATGTCATGGCTGAATATGCTCAGATTAATGCTATCAATCAGCCTTGGGGAGATATATTATACAAAAATCTTCAACCCCAGTCCCGTTCTGAAGCCATTAAACAAGAATTCTATCCTTGTATGGTACGCGGCCCAGAACCAGAGAATGCTGACCCCTCTTCTCTGATGTGGTGTCGTGATGACAATATGTTTTTAAACGCAACTTCCAGTTTGCTAAAGATTCTGCTGTGAAGAACAAGAAGGCATTTGGACTTGACTTCAACCCTGGTCCTTCTGCTCCTCGGGAAGATGGAACCCGTGAAGCCAATGAAAACAGAATAGGCCCCTTCTACAACTTCGAAGGCCTCCTCTCACACATTGCTGTCCAAGGTGCAAATGTGGATCACTCTGCTGATGATGCAGATTCGGATGAAGCTCCCACTCCTCCAAAGCCGCAGAAGCAAAAGAAATCTAAGGCTTCAAAACCTACTGCTGCACCAAAGGCTTCACGAGTGAAGCCACTAGCATCATCAGAAGATCAATCTCGGGTCTCCAAACGGAAAGAGAAGCCTCAGAAGAAAATTATTCAGAGGTCTAGTCAAGCACTAACACCAGCTGTCGTTCTATGGAACGAATCTGAAGCCATTGATCTGTCATCAGATGACGAGTTTTGTGACGATGCTCTTGAGCAGCTTATAAAGAGCAAGCAAGAGGCGGAGATCTTCAATGATCTGCCCCTCTTCGATGTGAACATTCTGGACAACTTCATTGATGAGTGGTTTGACAACCCAGATCTCAGTTTTGATGACCTTCAGCTCCCAATTGGCATCAGCGTCGCCTTCCAAGGCACCATTGCTCCTGAGCTGGCTTTGGCTCAGAAGATTGTCGAACTGAAAAATAAAATTGACTATGAGAAAGAACAGTTCAAGAAGCACCTGTCCAAGCTTAGTGTGGCTGATGTTCAGAAATTCAAGCTGATGCTGAATGACCTCAAGGAGGCATTTCGCAAGAAACGTGAAGAAGCCAAAGGCTCTCGGGAATGGATGAAGAACCCCGCTGCCATGTGTGTTCAAGCTTACAATGAGGCTGAGAAGCGCAAGGCACTTGGGCGTCCTGGCATCGACCACAAGCTAGCTGCCAATTAGAAGAAGTCTATTGTGGCCCCAACTGAAGCATCAAGGCGGGAAGAACCCCGCGTTGTCTTCCCAGCCAGCATGACATGCTCGAAGCCTAAGGTCCCCATAGTGGCTTCAGAACTGAAGAAAACCAGGGCAGCTAAAGCCGAAGCCAGAAAGCGCAAGTTCAAGAACACCACTGATGACCCTCCATTGACCAAGAAGAGAAAGATAGAGAAGAAAGATCGGGCTGCTCCCAAAGAGCCCCTCATTGTCGAGCCCCTTTATTATGCTCGTCCTGCATCCGAAAACCAAGAGCGTCAACTGATAGTTCATGAGCCCGCTTCCACAGAGGCTCCTGAAGCTCAGGAAGTTCCAGTCATTGACCCCATCACAACTGAAGACATTGGTCCCCAAGACAATGTTCATGATGATGAAGTCCTTCCTCAGATCGAGCGCCAGACGGTATCGTCGCCTGTTCTCATGAACAGTGAACTCATTAGTATTGGTCGTCCTTTGACGCCAATCTCTCAAGATGCCTAATGGGCTGATCGCCCCCAACCAGCAACCCCAATTCAAGATTCACCAAGTACACCCCGTCCTCCACTAGCGCAAGTCACCAGCCCAATGGTGAATGATGACAATTACATGGAGACCACACCATCTCCAAAAGCGTCGCCCGTGTTTCAACGGCTTCGCAAAGGCCTGAGGCCATCGGTTTCCATGACAACCATCACAGAAGAAGACTCTCACCAGTCCAGCTCAGTGGCACGTCAAGTGTTCCCTGAAGACAATCCTTCTGTGACGGTTCTCGTGTCAGAAGCTAATGCTACTGAAGACATTCCGGCTGCATCAGCCGATGAAAGACAAGAACCACATCAAGAAGAAGAACGTGTTGAGACACTCCCTACCAACCAAGAAGTTGTCCTCGAGGAGAACGTATGTGTGCCCGACCCTCCAGCTACTCAAGTGGAGGTTGAAAATCCTGAGGCGGCCACCAACAACACTACTGACACCAATGACATTGTCATGGCTGAAGCTAATGTGGCGCCTATAGTCAACACCATACATGAAGCCAATGATGCACCTGCCACTAATGTGCAGCCTGACGCCGTTGCAAATGCCTCTGCTCCTGTACTACCTCCAAGGCCTCATACCATTGAGCAAGCATTCTATCAAGGCGAGCTGGTCACTATAAGATGGCCAATTCTGGTTCCTCCGCCTGCTCCCGGACCTCAGTTTGATTATTATGTGGAGCACATGCCTCAGGTTCAGAAGCCAAAGCCAAGGTTGCCAAGGTTTCTAGGTACTGCATCTGCACCAGGATCATTCAATGTCAATGGCTTCATTGCACACAACACCTTCTTTGATAGAGCCAAGAACCCATATTCCAAGTCAAGAATATCATCTGATCGGTTTTGGAGTTATTAGCAACGCAGCTATTACTCCTGTGTTCTATACAACCAAGGGCGCATATTTCCTCATATGCGTCTGGATTCCGAAGCCATTGCTGGCCTGCCCTGCTTAGAAGAAGCACTTGACTGTTTCAGAGATGCAGGCCTTCTCCAGTTTGTCACTGATAAGGAGAATTGGAATGAAGAGCTTCTGCTACAATTCTATGCAACTCTCCACATTCGCGGCTACAACAGGGATCCAAAGACATGGATCCTTGAGTGGATGACAGACAATGTACATCATGAAGCCAAAGCTTTTGATCTCATTGAGCTTACTGGCCTGTCCACTCCCGGTGAACTGTATGAACCTGGTTGTCAGCTTCACCGCGATGCATTGGAGAGCATCTTTCAGAAGCCAGAGCACAACATGAGCCAAATGCTGAGCATGATGAAGCCACTGCCACAAGATGCTGAATATCCCAAGGAATTCTTTGTTGAAGCCCTAGAGTATCTGCCCCGCACCATCTATCACATCATTAGGCGAACTCTATGGCCCATCAAATGACATTCTTCCTCAGCAAAGCTTGAAGGTACAATGAAGACATTGGTCTTCTATATTCTCAATGGCAAAAGATTCAATCCTCAGGATTTCTTCATTCGTCAATTTGCTGCATCTGGCTCAGACATATTTGGTATGAAATTCTATGCTCCATGGGTTATGCGACTGATCAAGTTTCACTCCACTGTCAACTATCAGCCCTCTGCAAGTAACCATCTCATATTCCTGCCAGAGGTTGATATGTTAGTCGAAGCCATATACCCAGAGCCTGCCAAGGAGGCAATATATCTTCACAATGCTGATCGTCAAAGTTTCACTCAGCATGTTGAAGGCATTCAAGCTGCTGCTCGTGTTTATCCGCTTGCTGGAAATACTCGTCGTGCTCGTACTGAAGCCACAGAAAGCACTATTGCTCCAAGACATCGAAAGCGATCTCGTGTACTCAATGACTGAGAGCTTCTCGTGGCCTTGCATCAGAAACAAGATAAGCATCATTACTGGCTAAGGCGTCAGATGCAAAGCCACTTGGTGGATATCAATCACATTCGCAACCTTGCCACCATGAATGCCTTTGTCACTCATGAAACTAGTCGGAGGGTATGGAAGAGTTTGACATTGCTCAGTGCCGAGCTGATCTTCAAGACGATGGCTTCACAAAGAGATTCAAGTTCGACACCAATCCACCCAGGAATGTTGTCTTGCGTCGAACCCCGTCCCTTGAAGATTCAGAGTACTCCTCCTCCGCGGCAACTGTTAATGCTAGAGTCCTTGATGACACCAATGATGCTACCTCACCACCTCCAACTTTGGTGCGCATCGACACTGCACATGGTTCTTATGCACCACCAAACCTTAACGACGACCCTGCTACCTCACCTACTCCTCATGGGAACGAGTAGAGACTATGTCTTCAAACCTTTTTGGTCCTTACTGACGAAAGGGGGAGAAGCATATGTTTATAGTCTTCAAGCGGGTCCATATGGGTGGTTGTTATATTTTTATCAAGTGTTTACAACTCTCGTTTTTGATACATTTGGTTCTTTGGGTTGTAACACTTAAAACTTGATGGTCGTCTGCTACTTTTTCTGATATTCTGTGATGCGATGATAAATCCCGCATGAAGCCATTCCACAGACGCCATTTTTCATTATGCATGTCATTATTATTGTATATCTGTTCATGCATGATGAATTGTATTCATATGGTGAAGAGGATCTCCACAAGTACAACCTGCCATGTGGATTTGCATTCCAACGCAAAACAGCTATATGCACATCTTCAGGGGGAGCCTTTTCGCTATCAATGAAGATGATATCTTAATCCTTTACAATTTCACATACTTTTATCCCCGTTGAAAACTTCAACCAGTTTGTCATCAATCACCAAAAAGGGGGAGATTGTAAGTGCATCTAGTGCCACCCCTAGTTGGTTTTGGAGTATTGACGACAAACCTGGTTGAGGGACTAATGTGTTTGTGAGAATTGCAGGATAACACAACTAGTAGTCCCTTATTGATTCGGTTTACCTACCGGAGATGACCCCTAAATATGTGTGAAGACATTGAAGACAATGGTGGTCTGTGAAGCTATTCGCTTTGAAGACTATTACATGAGAAGACATTGCATGAATACTATGGAGCGTGAAGACTTAGCTGTTTCGTTGTTTCCTTTCTTCTTTGTTGAGCCATAGGAACCACCGCACTGTTAAGTGGGGTCCAAGTGTACAAAGTCAGAGTGACTGAAGTGATGCTCAACCAAATCCTATGTCTTCGACCGAAGACAATGAGAGCAAATCTTATCCAGAGTCGGATGAGTCAGCTTTACTTGTATCCCAAGTAGTCAAGCTGTCGCATGTGTTTGAAATCTGACCGTTGGAACACGTGTCAGTTCCTTAGTGACCCAGGCTCATTTCGGACAAATCAGGTCAGATTGCCCAGTGGCTATAAATAGCCCACTCCCTACACCATAAATTGGTGGCTGCTCAGAGTTAGTACATGGCTTTTTTTCGTTTGAGAGCAACCCACCTCCGAAGCTTTTGAGAGAGAATCCTTGCGAGGACAAAGCCCACTCCACCCAGAGCCCAAAGAGTGTTTGGCATCACTGAAGTATTTCTGTCCGCGTGATCTGAAGACTTGTTACACTTGAGGACTGTGAATCCTCCAGCCGATTAGGTGTCGCGTTCTAAGCATCCAAGAGTCATTGTGGATTGCCAGTGAACGAAGTCTGTGAAGGTTTGGAAGTCTACCTTGAAGACTTACCAGAGTGATTGGGTGGGGACTGAGAGTCCTTAGCTCAAGGGGAATAAGGTGAAGACACAGTCTTCTGAGTTAAATCTCAGCCTCCCTAACCAGACATACAGTTGTCACAGCAACTAGAACTGGTCGAACAAACCCCTGTCCTCCCGAAGCTACTGGTTCTATCTCTCACTTCTCTTTACCTACAGTTTGTCTTCGTGAAGTTTTTGCCTGCTTGTATTATCTGTTTGACTTCACTGTGTGACTACTTGTCCTGATTGGCTTCATACTATGTTCCATCCCAATCCTTACTACCTAGCTGCTAATAGTCTTCGTGCTTTCACTTCATTGAATACTTGACTATGGCTTGTCTAGTGTAGTCTACCTTTCGCTGCATACGAATAGTGTCATTTCTATTGTTTGTCTTCGAAACTCCCATGCTTTGAAGACTTTCATAAAAATCGCCTATTCACCCCCCCTCTAGTCGATAACTAGCCGTTTCACCAAGTTTCATGATTTTCAGGCGAGTTTTGGATTTACGGGGATCTAAAACTGAGATTCTTCTCATGAAATGTTTTCAAATAGCACACCGTTCACTCATGAAAGCCGTGTACCTACCGAACTGTGGCTGATGCCCCCCATGCTGGCGCGCGATCTGAGTCATGCATTCTGATTGGCCAGAACCTAAACCCCATGAATTGTATGTCTACACCGTTGGATGATCCCAGATCGAACAGCAATCCTCATCCCTTCCAACAGCACATGCAGTATATGGGTAAGCACGGTGTGCATGCGTCGTGCTAGCTCATGCTCCCTTCTCTACTAAGTTTTCTATATTAATGTTGTTATATATCCAAACACGCTACCATTTCCCGCCACTCCTCTCATCGTTTTCCCGCCTCTTCTCCCATGGTTTTCTTGCTGCCAGTGTCAGTGCTCATTGAAGGCTAGGCGGTGACACACCTGCTACGTAAATATCGTACATAGTTTCTAAAAGCACAAATGTGTGTGATAGGAGGGAGTAGGTCCCATAGCGTGACCAGCGTGAAACACCTTAAAGGAAAGGAGGCAAATCCTATCAGCAAGGGGTGGTTTACCATCCGCTAGCCTAGTCGAATAGAACGCAGAAGTTAAGTGTGCTCGGGCTGGAGTAGTCTAAGGATGGGTGACCCGGTGGGAAGTTGCATATCTCAAGCTTCATTTAAATGCTATGACACAGTCATTATAGAGATAAATGTATCTATAATGACCTGTCATGGCGATTATATAAACCTTGGTGTCGGGGATATACCCCGCGGCATGACCTGGCCGGAAGTATGACCCGGCCGGACTTGGTGTTTCATTGGTGACCCGCCGGAGGCTTGGCGACTCACTGGCGACCCACCCGGACCTAGCGGTTTATGGGCAACCCGCCTGAACATTGTGACTCACTAGTGACCTGGCGGGCGGGTCAGACGGATGATAAGGCCCAAGGCCCAGAAGGCCGGCTCATGCTATGGTGGGCCGGTTTATGAGGAAAGACACAAGGAGTTTTCCCTTAAGGGGACAGACTAGGATTCCACTTGTTATAGAATAGTCCAAGTCCTACTAGGACTCCATATGTAACCCGCCCCTCCAACTTATATAAGGAGGGGCAGGGCACCCCAAGAGGGACAAGCAAGAAGAAACAATCTCTAGGGCTAGACAAAAAGATCCGGCTTACGGACAACTCCCTCATGATCATAATGAGACCTAGCCACAAACAACATGTAGGGTTATTACCGCGTGATGTTTCCCGGGGCCCGAAGCTGTATAAATCCTTATCTTATGTTGCATCTCTCGATTCCACCCAACCCCTCTCAAGCTACCACATTGATGCATTGGCCTCGCGACTAAGTCCTCACACTAGGACATCTGCCGTGACAATTCCACGACAGTTGGCGCCCACCATGGGGCTTGCGCACCGTGGTGTTGAGTTCTTGAAGGGATGTTTTCCAGGGATCAAAAAGTTCATAATTTTCCGGACGAAAAAAGGATCTGCGTCAATGACGAGCAAGTCAAAAAAGCATATACAAGATTGAGATCGAAGACGATTAGGGTTGCGGTGTGTATGGCGCCGCGGGTGGCGGTACATCGAAATTCGATTTCTGCTGCTGTTGCCACACGCCTCTGAGCCGAACAGAAGTTCGCGTTAGGGTGGCAGCTAATCCGATCAAGACCGACAGAAGAATTTTCTACGGGGTCTGCTAATCGTGCCAAAGTGCTAGTATCAATATAGGCACGGAAATCAAAGGGATGTATAAATAAAAAAGAAAGAAGGGCCACGACCTAGAGTTTGATACGACCATGACTCAGGAACATATACGGCTTTGCTTCGCCGTGCCTCGAGCTGCCTGCACCCCTCGCGTATATCCTGAGTTGCCAGTCCCTGCCATGGCTTCCCTCGCCACAGCATCTGCCTGAGCCGCCGCTCTGTTGCGGGCCCGCCTGCACCGTGCCACTGCCGTGGCCTTGCGGCAGCCGTCGAGCCACCCGCGATCTCGCTGTGCATCGAGCCGCTCCGTCACCATGGTTCTGCTTGCCGCCACCTTCAAGTTTCCGATGACGTGCCTCCGCCTCGTGCCACCCAAGCCGCCATCTTTGAGTCGGGCCCAGCCTGCCGTAGCCTCGTCGCCCGTTGTTTCCGCGAGCCTGCGACGTCCTGAACCGCCTCGCTTTCTTACCTGCAGCTGCGCCAAACTACTGTTGCCATGGATTCAGCCGTAGCTCCGGCTTATTTTTTTGCCCAAAGGTCTCTGCAAGTCTCCGTCGCACCTCGGTGTCCATCCGAGTCACCATCCTGTTCGTCTTTCATCCGTATCGCCATTGTGCCTCGCCTCCTGGAGATGTTACTATTGCGCACCACGCCATGTTTTGAGCGCCACGTCCAGGGCTGGTGCCGCCCTCCGTCTCCGTGATTGGCTCCACCCGCCCGGGCCGTCGGGTCTCCGCGACCATCTCTGCTCCCCCAACGGTCAACTTTGCCTGTGCATGGCTGCCGGGTCACCACACCCGCGGATTCGATTGCAAGCTGCTGCTGCTGCAAGCCTCCCTTGCCGGCGCCGTCTCCGCTGCCAAGGCCCGCGCCTCCATGGCCACCTGCTCCTGTGACTTTACCACCGCTTCTGCAGTGGTGAAAAAGCGAGTGGAGTGGTTGCAGCGGCTAGTGGTGCCTGCATCCTACCGCTATGTTTCCCGCCAGTGGCCGGTCGTCGGTGTTGTTTTGCTGTTGCTGCGAATGTAAATGGGAGGAGGATTCTGGTTCTGAATACAGGCGGCGAGCAAGAAGAACAAAAAATGTGTGTTTGTCGGAGGAGATAAAGTGCAAAGAAAGGAAGCAGTACATGGAGTCTAAATGACATGTATCAGCAGAGGGAGGCGGATGACGTTCTGTCATTTTTCTTCCGGTCTAAAAGCAGTGTTTTCCACATGATCAAGTTATCCCTCCACGTATTTGACAGTCACAGCATGGGGGGCATCATGACTAGCAACCTGTGCGTGCATGCGTTGAAGCATTGATGGCAGTTCAATCAAAGCGTTCCACGTACAAACAACATGTGAGATAAGAAAAACATGAAGGAGGACAGGTTACATGGAGGCCTGGTACTACGCATATACAAAGCAATATTGCAGCAGAAGATCAACTGTTCGTTCAAGAAAAATTACCCAGCGATGATGTTAGGCTTGTTGAGGCCGTGCGAGCATCTGTACCGCGCCAAGCTACCGAAAAATGCATTCGACAACAGCATCCTCGTTTGTTTGACAAAAATACCAGGTCCTATTTGTCCTATTTATTTTTCAATACATATTCATCCGGGAACAATTACTCTGGTCTGTGATATTTTTTCGAGGACCATTATTCATTACAAAGGTGTTGCGGAGGGGCATGTGCCAACATTATTTTTGCACTAGCGCTCGTCCATGCCATGCTGCTCGACGGATACATGTGCAAGTCGCCGCCCTCGCTACATCAACACAACATGGTTGACTCGCCCGTGTGCACGGTTTATCGGTCCTACCATTAACTCGCCTGTCCGTGCTGGCTTACAACGCCACAGCTGGCTCACCCGTGATTGATTTCAGCTTCACCATGGTGATCATCAACTCCGTGGTGGATAATCACTAGACTAACATATAAGGTGAAATCAGTCCTATATATTTTATATTACATATTATTTTCTTTAAAAAGAGCAGTTACTTTGGCTTGCAAGTTCTTCCATGCATGACTCAAACCGGTCTATATCACGGTCAACTATGGAGAATTTCGAGCCAACTTATTGAGTCGTCTTAAGACTCAGGGGCTCCGTGGACATGGCTCAGTAAATGTTGCCAGTTTAAAGGCCGTCAGAAAAATTTCCGGCTCAAAATGAAGATTTCGGTTTAAAAATATGTTTCTCACAAAGCATTGAAACTCAATATCCGGTTTAAAATCCGGCTCAAGGGAAATCTGTCTACCACAAAGCTCTGAAGCTTTCAAATATCCGTTCAATGCTCGGTTCAAGAAGAATTCATTACTCACAAGTTCGAGTTCTCAGAAAAATTAAAGGAACCAAAGAGAGTCTGTTGCAAAGCACAACTCAGACATAGACACCCCGCTTCAAGGTCATTTGGGGGCTTCCTATTCAAACATAGGTCGTATTCGAACCAAAGAGAACATAGCTGTCGGTTCCCTCTTGATCGGTGCAATGCAAAACCCACTAGGGGTCTTCTTGATCGTATTCAAATCATAGCTTAACCCCTTTTTGGGTCTGACTTTGATCGTATTCGAATCAGAGTCGTTAAATAAGTCTCAAGGTTGAAAGGTATCGAGAAGAGGTGTCTAGAGGGGGGTGATTAGGCACTATGTACCAAAAGTTGCAGTTTTTAATTTCTTTAAGTTTGAGTGGAGTTTTGGCACAAGTTTAACAATCACAATACATATGAAGCAAGCATGCAAAGAGTATATGAGCAGTGGAAAATAAAGCATGCAACTTGCAAGAATATAAAGGGATGGGATTGGAGTGTGCAAACGCAATCTGGAGACACGGAGATTTTTAAGCCATGGTTCCGATAGGTGGTGCTATCGTACATGCACATTGATGGAGACTTCAACCCATGAAGGGTAACAGCTGCGCGAGTCCACGGAGGGCTCCACCCACGAAGGGTCCACGAAGAAGCAACCTTGTCTATCCCACCATGGCCATCGCCCATGAAGGACTTGCCTCACTAGGGGTTGATCTTCACGAAGTAGGCGATCTCCTTGCCTGTACAAACTCCTTGGTTCAACTCCACAATCTTGTCGGAGGCTCCCAAGTGACACCTAGCCAATCTAGGAGACACCACTCTCCAAGAAGTAAAAAATGGTGTGTTGATGATGAACTCCTTGCTCTTGTGCTTCAAATGATAGTCTCCCCAACACTCAACTCTCTCTCACAGGATTTGAATTTGGTGGAAAGAAGATTTGAGTGGAAAACAACTTGGGGAAGGCTAGAGATCAAGATTCATATGGTAGGATTGGAATATCTTGACCTCAACACAAGTGTAGGTGGTTCTCTCTCAGAAAATGTAAGTTGGAAGTGTAGGCATGTTCTGATAGCTCTCTCCACGAATGAAGAGGAGGTGGAGGGGTATATATAGCCTCCACACAAAATTCAACCGTTACACAAAACTTACCAATCTCGGTGGGACCGAATTGAGAAACTCGGTCGGACCGATTTAGCAAATCTAGTGACCATTAGGATTTTCGGTGGGACCGACATGCAACTCGGTAGGACCGATATGGTTAGGGTTAGGGCATAACGTAATCTCGGTGAGACCGATTACACAAACTTGGTGAGACCGACTTTGGTAATAAGCTAACCAGAGAGTTGGTCAGGCAAACTCGGTGTGACCGATTCGCTCATCTCGTGGGGCTGAAACGTTACGAAAAGGAAACAGAGACTTTACATTGTAATCTTGGTAGGACCGATTTTGGTAATAAGCTAAACAGAGATATTACAATCCCATCTCGGTGAGACCGAGATCCCTATCGGTGAGACCGATTTACCTAGGGTTTGTGGCAGTGGCTATGACATCTGAACTCGGTGGCGCCGGATAGAAAGAATCGGTGAGGCTGAGTTTGACTTTTGGTTTAGGTCATAGGTGGATGTGAGAAGGTAGTTGAGGGCTTTGGAGCATATCACTAAGCATTTTGAGCAAGAACCTCATTAAGCAACACCTCATCCCTCCTTGATAGTATTGTCTTTTCCTATAGACTCAATGTGATCTTGGATCACTAAAATAGAAAATGTAGAGTCTTGAGCTTTGAGCTTGAGCCAATCCTTTTGTCCTTAGCATTTTGAGGGATCCACTTCCTCTAGTCCATGCCACTCCATTGTTGAACTTATCTGAAACATACTAGGTAAAGGTATTAGTCCAACAATAGATATGTTGACATAAATTACCAAAATCGCCCAGGGAGCACTTGTGCTTTCAATCTCCCCCTTTTTGGTAATTGATGACAACATACATCAAAGCTTTAGATAAATATATAGAGAATAACAAGTAAAGCTTCGGAAAGACATGTAACAAGCATAGGCTCCCCCTACATGTATGTAATCATGTAAATATGGAATATAGGAGCATGTGAATGCATAAGCATGACAGAGAAGGCAAAGTGTTACATGTATCTTGGATATATGCATCAGAGTAAGAGATGTGAATATGGGAAAAGTACCTTCATGCTCATGAGTCCTTCTTGCAAACAGTATGTACATCAGCAAGAGATCCTCATACACATGGTTGTGGTGCATATACTTACCTTGTGGTCTTGCGTTGGCTTAGGATGGAATGAACCTACGAAAATAAGGTTAGATAACACAGATACACCTACTAGCTAGAGCAAACAAAAAGGAATCACAAGAGTACCAAGACTGGGATGACATGTAGAGAGTAAGTACTGAGTACTCCATTTGATATAGACATGTCCCCAAAGGTAAAGATGTGCAATGAATTCAAGGATTCTCTTCTCTTAGATGTCTTGCTCCCCCTGAATCTAGCATGGGATACTGGGAGAAGATAGGGCACATAAAATCAGAGCTCAAAGAAAAGAAACAGAGCTAAGAAATCAAACAAATATGAACATGTCTTTTTCTCTCTTAAAGACATGTGACTTTTCTCCTCTTGAACACCAAGCATCTGGGATCCTTAAAGATTACTCTCTCTCCTTGAGTATTCTCTCCCCCTAGAGATATGATTAAGCTTTGATGTGATCTCTCTCCCCCTTTGACATCAATTTCCAAGAAGGGTCCTTCTGGAATTTTGTGTTACAAATGGGTTTGATCCTTGAGTCACAAAACAAAGCAGCAAGTAAAATGTGATGCTGGTAGAGGACAAGATACATTGAGTGGAGCTGGATCAAAAGAACACATGAACAAGTGGCAAGATGTTTTTCCTGTTGTGAAATTGGTGGCACCGAGTTGTATGCTCCGGTTGCTCCGAAAGGTTTCGGTGGGACCGAAAACAATAGGTCGGTGTGACCGAGTTCATCACAGAGAAAACACTTGTCACCTCAGCTCACTAGACAATTAAGATCTCACAAAGATTTGCAAGGAGTTGGATCCAAAGAAATGCCGAAGAAAAGAAAGAAAGAAATCTAGATGAAGTTTTTTTCGAAAGGGGAAACAAATATGCATGAAACAAATGCAAGAGCACAGAAAAGAACACGAGAGGACATCATCTAGTAATGGTCAGCGACAAAGTCACCTATGTTAGAGTATATTGACATAGGAGTCAAGTGAGATCACTTGATCATAGGTCATACTCATCGTTTAAGCTCAAAATGGGGTTGCCATTTTTCGTTTAAGCATTTTGATGTATTCACATCTTGTTGAGTTGCTTTGACTCATGTCTTGGAGTAAAGCTTCTCTAAGATGGAATAACATACCTTGGGTGGTGGTGTTGATCAGGATCATGTAGTTGAACTTGTGTGGATTGCTCGAGGTTGATGTAGCTCATCAAGAGTTAGGAGCACCACTTGGAGTGTGAGTTCATCTACCTACATTGGTTAGTTTTGCAAGGAAGAGAACTTGTGTATCCAAAATGACAATCATAAAGTTAAAACTAGAATTTGTCAAAAGGATATGTTTGAATGGTTTCGTGCTTCCTTGTCTTCAACCACTGTTGTGTAGAGACTTGGTGATGTAGAGATTGCTCAAGATGTGAGTGTGTTGCAATCTCATAGATTTAGATTCACCCAAGTACCTACAAGGGTTTGATGACATGCAAGGTGCAAATATATCCAAGACATAAGATTATCATCATAAGAGAAATATCAAGGATTAGTCATAGGCTAAAGCCTTGCATGTATCCGAATGGAGTTCCTACTCCAAGTTTGAAGCATCAATGATGTTCAATTCACCTCTCAACCTGCAAAACACTTTCTCATCAAGTGGTTTAGTGAATATATCTGCTAATTGTTTATCGGTGTGAACATGCTTAAGGTCAATGTCACCCTTAGCAACATGATCTCGAATGAAATGATGACGAACTTCAATATGCTTAGTTCGAGAATGTTGCACATGATTGTGAGAAATATTGATAGCACTTTCATTGTCACAAAGTAATGGAACATGTTTCACATATACCCCATAATCCTTAAGAGTTTGGGTCATCCAAAGTAATTGGGCACAACATGAACCAACGGCAATGTATTCCGCTTCGGCGGTGGATAAGGATATCGAGTTTTGTTTCTTGGAAGACCAAGACACAAGAGATCTACCAAGAAATTGATAAGTACCCGAAGTGGACTTTCTATCAACCTTGTCACCGGCATAGTCCGAGTCGGAGTAGCCAACAAGATCAAAAGAGGACCTCTTTGGATACCAAATGCAATGTATGAATTAAGTATCTCACTATCCTTTTCACAGCCTTAAGATGACATTCTTTAGGAGCAACTTGATATCATGCACAGATGCACACACTTAGCATAATATCGAGATGTGAAGCACATAGGTATAACAATGAACCAATCATAGAGCGATAAACTTTTTGATCAACGGGTTTATCGTCCTTAGTCAAGTCAAGATGTCCACTAGTAGGCATGGGTGTACTCATACCTTTGCATTCTTGCATATTGAACTTCTTGAACAAGTCCTTGGTGTACTTCATTTGAGAGACAAAGGTGCCTTCCTTAGTTTGCTTAATTTGCAAACCAAGAAAGAACTTGAGTTCACTCATCATAGACATCTCAAACTTCTCCGACATTAACTTCCCAAACTTCTCACTAAAATGAGGGTTAGTTGATCCAAATATAATATCATCAAAATAAATTTGGCACACAAATAATTCTCCATTAAACCTTTTAGTGAAAAGAGTAGAATCAATCTTTCCAATCTCAAAGCCTTTTTCAATAAGGAACTTGGTTAAGCATTTATACCAAGCTCTAGGATCTTGTTTAAGACCATAAAGATCTTTGTAAAGTTTGTAAACATGATTAGGTTTCTTAGGATTGAAAAAGCCGGGAGGTTGCTTAACATATCTATTTCACCATTTAGAATAGCACTTTTAATGTCCATTTGGTACAAGGTGATATCATGGTGATTAGCATAGGCCAGTAAGATGCGAATGGACTCAAGTCTAGCAACGGGGGCGTATGTATCACCATAGACCATACCTTCGACTTCAATGTAGCCTTGGGTGACGAGACGTGCTTTGTTGCGAACTACTTGTCCACCTTCATCTTGCTTGTTGCGAAACACCCATTTGGTACCGATGATGTTGTGGTTGTTGTCGGGCTTCTGAACCAATGTCAAAACTTGGTTTCTTTCAAAGTTGTATAGCTCTTCATGCATGGCGTTTATCCAATCCGGATCTTCCAATGCTTCTTCAACCTTCATAGGTTCAATGCTAGAGATGAATGAATAGTGTTCAGAAAAGTTAGCTAAACAAGTTTTAGAGCGAGTGATTCTCCCGGTTTCGATATCATTGTAGATTTGCTCGACGGGATGGTCTCTGGCAACTCTTGCTAGAACTCGTGAAAGCCTTTGCTTGGATCTTGGTGGAACATCTTCTTCATCTTGTTCTTCTTCTTGGCCTTCTTCATTGTTGTGGACGTTGTCATTCTCTTGTCGTGGTGGAGAAGGAGGTTGTTGATCTTCATCTTGGTGCACTTCCTCATTTTCTTCGTCTTGGTGTGTCCCACTTGTGGATGCTTCCGTATCAACTCTTGGTTCACCTTGTCGTGAGATAGAAGCTTCCACTTGGACGGACGAGGTACTCTCCTTCACCTCTGTCGTGGAATTATTGGGGTATCGATTGCCAGGGAGCAAAACACGCTATGCCTGGCTCTCGATTTTTTGTTTCTTGTCCCTGAACCGCCGCCGGGTTGTCCCTATATATACACAGGTTGACGCCCGGCCGGTTTGCAGAGTACCGAGGCTGGCTCATACAAGTGTCCGGCTCGGTCTCTCCTTTCCTAACTTACAATGCAAGTTACATAATCATGGCGGTTTACCACTACGGGCCCTAATCCGCATTTGGGCTCCGGGCCTCTAAGCTTCTTTAGTGAAGCGCCATCTTCTGGGTCTTCATGGGCTTCAATATAGTTGAGGGTGAACCAGCCCCTCCTGGGCGGTTTTACACTCAGTAGTTATATCCCCAACAACCTCCGTTGGACGAACCTTGCCAATAGACAAGTCTTGGATTGGTTCCGAAGGATCTTTTTCTCCTACATCAGTTGGCAATTTCTCTACTTTGTGAGCCGTTAGATTCATCAAACTTCACATCTACCATCTCTTCAACCTTTCGGGTGAAATTATTCTAGACACGGTAAGTGTGAGAGTTTGAGCCATAACCAAGTAGGAATCCCTCATGAGACTTAGGAGAAAATTTAGAGCGACGATGTTTATCAAGAATGTAGCACTTTGAGCTGAATACTCGGAAGTATCCAACTTGGGGTTTGTTACCAGTGAGGAGCTCATATGCCGTCTTGCCGAGTAGCTTGTGAAGATACAAGCGATTTGTTGCATGACAAGCTGTCTCAACCGCTTCCGCCCAAAAGTGCTTCGGCGTCTTGTACTCATCAAGCATCATTCTTGCCATTTCGATGAGCGTCCGGTTCTTCCTCTCAACAACTCCATTTTTTTGAGGTGTGTACGTAGCCGATAACTCATGTGAAATCCCTTCTTCGTCAAGAAAGGTGTCCACATTTGCGTTCTTGAACTCCGTTCCGTTGTCGCTTCGATCCTTCTTGATCTTCACTCCAAGCTGATTTTGGGCTTTCCTCGCAAAGTTTTTGAAGATCCTTTGGACCTGCGATTTATCATTGAGAAAGAACACCCATGTAAATCTTGAAAAATCATCAACTATAACTAGACCAAAAGAATTTCCACCGAGACTTTTGTAGGCGTTGGGACCAAAAAGATCCATATGAAGTAGCTCGAGTGGCCTCCTCGTTGTCGGTGTCAAAACCGGCAGATCTCGGGTAGGGGGTCCCGAACTGTGCGTCTAGGCGGACGGTAACAGGAGACAAGGGACACGATGTTTTTACCCAGGTTCGGGCCCTCTCGATGGAGGTAAAACCCTACTCCTGCTTGATTAATATTGATGATATGGGTAGTACAAGAGTAGATCTACCACGAGATCGGAGTGGCTAAACCCTAGAATCTAGCCTACGGTATGCTTGTTGTCTGTCTACGGACTAAAACTCTCTGGTTTATATAGACACCGGAGAGGGCTAGGGTTACACAGAGTCGGTTACAATGGGAGGAGATCTTCATATCGTATCGCGAAGCTTGTCTTCCATGCCAAGGAAAGTCGCATCCGGACACGGGACATAGTCTTCAATCTTGTATCTTCATAGTCCGGGAGTCCGGCCAAAGGTCATAGTCCGGCCATCCGGACACCCCCTAATCCAGGACTCCCTCAGTAGCCCCTGAACCAGGCTTCAATGACGACGAGTCCGGCGCGCAAGTTGTCTTCGGCATTGCAAGGCGGGTTCCTCCTCCGAATATTTCATAGAAGATGTTGAACACCAGGGTAGTGTCCAGCTCTGCAAAATAAGTTCCACATTCCTTCGTAGAGAGAATAATATTTGTATCAATCGGATCCGCTGACGCATTCCATGGCGTGACATCATGCCGCAGCCAGGCTCTTTATTTATTTTATTGTTCCACCTCAGCGCGTTTAGCGAGGCAGTTTCCTTGGCACGTCTTGTCAAAGCAGAGATCGTGTCCCCTTATTCCGGGATTCTCATCAATACGGGTGTGGGTAACCGAACCGCGCCATTAACCGCGGCGCTTGGGGGATAAGCGAGTTTTATTAGGCCGGTGGGGGCTCGTAGTTTTGGCCGCCCATATAAGGGGATAAGAATCCACCCTTTCCATTAACACCCTCTTCCTCCTCTACTAATCCGTCTCTGCGCGCTTGAGCTCTAGCGCCCAAGCCCGCACTTTCCACCTCAACCTTCTCCAACCATGTTAGGAGCGGGAGGTGGATGGATGGCCTCCTCCGTCACGGAGGGAAAAATCAAAAACCTAAGGAAAGGCCGGATACTTGTCTAACAACATCGCGCACCGGCTCCCAGATGCGGGGCAACTCATCCCCACCCCCAGGCCCCATGAGAGGGTTGTTTTTCTTCCCCATTTCCTTGGTGAACTGGGTTTTCCTCTTCACCCGTTCGTCCGGGGGCTCATGTTCTACTACGGCCTGGACTTCCATGACCTGGCCCCGAACTTCATCCTCAATATCTCGGTGTTTATCGTCGTGTGCGAGGCCTTCTTCTGCATCCAGCCCCACTTTAGCCTATGGCTGAAGATCTTCAGCGTCAAGCCGAAGGTCGTGCAAGGCCGACAGGCAGAATGCGGAGGTGCCATGGTGGGCAAGATAGCCAACGTCACCTGTCTCAAGGGTGCCTTCGTGGAAACCATCAAAGGGTGGCAATCTGGGTGGTTTTATATTACCGAGCGGCACGACCCTAAATGGGCAGCGGCCCCTGAATTTCGATCCGGTATCCCCACCCGGCTCACATCTTGGAAAGAGACGGGCCTGTCGTGGTGCAATCCGGAAGAGGTGACCGGACTCCAGACCTGTGTCCGAGACCTGGTGACCAAGAAGGTCAAGCTTGTCAACGTGGTCCAGGTCATGCTCTTCCGCCGGATCCTCCCGTGTCAACGACGGGACTTCAATTTGTGGGAGTTCGACCCGGCCCGGCACCAGACTCTATCCCGGCTCTTCGAAACGAAGCACGAGGACGCCTGGAAGGTGCTTTTCAAGAGTTCCGTGGTCTCCCCTCCCGTCACCGAAGATTGCGGGTTCTGCGCCAAACGTCAAGCCTCTGAAGTAAGCTTACCTTTAATCCCTTACGGGATACCCGAATTTCATAGTGTGACTTTATGTGGGATCTAAACTCCCGTTTCTTTGACAAGATTGGAAGAGGACATCCGGACAGTTTGACTGTCTGGCCCCTTTGCCCGAAGGCCCAGTAGACGCAGACTTAGCGAAGCTACTGGTTCCGGCACCCCACGTGGTGCCGGAGAAGAAGGCCAAGGAGAAGGCCACGGGGACCCGAAAGAGTTCCCGGCGCCCGGTGCCGTCGGATTTGCCCGACGGCTCCAACGCGCCCTCCGCCTCCAAAGATGAGGAGGAGGAAGAAGAAGATGCGTTTCCCCCTCTAGCGGGGGCAGGAAATAAGAGAAAGGCCGCCCCAACTAGGGAAGCCGGAGGGCCCAAGAAGGGGAAGCCCCTACTGCTGGACTATGCCGCCGACGCCGAAGACGGCGAGGAGGACTGGCCTTCCAGGGTCAAGCCCCTGGCAAAATCGTAAGTGTCCGGTTACCCGAATGAATTATTGTACTCCTTTATTATTTGATAGCTTCTAACACCGAAGCTAATCATGCAGTCCACCCAGAGCTCTGCTCGGCGATTCGTCAAGCGGATCTCTGAATTCGTCGGATGTGAATAGCGCTTCACTTCCGACAGCCTCCTCCCCTCTCCCTACAGACGATGCTGAGGCGGAGTCCCGTGGGGGGCAAAACCAGGAGGAGGTGGTCCTGGAAGCACCACAAGGCGACCTTCCGGACTCCCAGCCCAAAGGGGGTAAAGCCCCGGAGGGATCTAAGTCCGTCCCTGGGCCGGACACTGGTCCGGAACCATCAGTGGTTCCAGAGTCCGACAGGCGGCGCCTTCACAAGAAGGGCAAGTCTGCGACGCCGGCGACTTCTGTCAACCCGGAGGTGCCGGACAATTTGCTGGAGGCGCTCAACGGCGCCTCTATCGACGAAGAACACCGCAATGTTATGAGTGCGGTGATTCAGAAGGTTCAGTCCGCCAAGAGCGGGCTGACGGAAGCCTGCACAAGCCTGTTAATGGGCTTTGAGGTATTTGTTCAAAAACATATATAAAAAATGTTACCGCATAGACAGTAGCCCCTGATGCTTAGTTCGGTGTTCGGAAAGAAAATCCGAACTGAGTATCTTAAAAGATATACGCAGGAGTGTAATAGAAATATGTCAATATGGGAATGGAGGCTGCGCTGCTGACCTCTGCCGCACTGACTGCGGAGGTCAATGCCTTGAAGGAAAGCCTCGAGCGGTCCGAGAGCAAGCTCGGCCGTGCCAAGAAGCAGCTCGAGGATAAATAGGGTACGTAGTACCTCCTGTAAATGTATATAGAAATACTTGGTTGCATAATAATAATTATAACAGGACCAACGTTAATGTTGCAGGAGCCACGACCGAGGTGGCGACCCTGAAAGAGGCGGTCTCCAAGGCTGAAAAGAGTGCGGCCCTGGAGCGCGTCGAGCGAGAGAAGCAGGAGGCGCGGGTGGCGGAGGTGCGGCAAGAGATCCAGGCTCTCGTGGAAAAACATGAGAGTTTGGAGCGTGACTCAAAGACTCAAGAGTCCGAGCTTGCCTTGGCTCTTGAGAGTGCCAAGACCGCTAAGGCCGAAGCCCAGAAGGCCCTTCAGGAGATCGAAGCGACGAAGAAGATAGCGGCGGGTAAGGCATTCTTTATGCAAAGCAAAAATGTAAAAGTTAATTATCTGCTACTTACCCGAATCCGGAGGCCCTGTAGTGTGTCTGATGCCGCCGCATACTACCAAGCCGAAGAGGGGAGCTCGACGGAAAAAGTGTTCTGGTCTCAGTATGCTGAGGCTGGACATCCGGTGCCCCTGAGCGACCAGCTGAAGCAGCTGGTTGAGCTCCACAAGGTGGCCGAACAGGCCTTGAAGGGCCTCATAGCTCGGCTGTGGCCTGGAGAAGTCATGCCTGGGAGCTACTTCGGTCTGGTGCGGCGGATGGTGGACGCGTGTCCGTGGATTGAGGTCAGCAAGCGCTCTGTTTGTATTGAAGGTGCCCGCCGGGCCCTTGCCCGTGCTAAGGTGCACTGGGGCAAGCTAGACGCGGACAGGCTGTTGACGGACGCGCCACCGCGGGGCAAGGAGTATCATACGCCCGAGATGTATTATAATGGCGTTCTGAAGGGTGCCCGCCGCATAGCGGATGAGTGCTCCAAAGATGTAATTTTTGAGTACACTCGCATTTGTTATCCTATACGCTGAAGCTTTGTTCATATGCGTTAAGCAACACTTGTTAATTTAAAATATTACCTTTTGTGCGGCCGTTTATCAAATCTGAGATATGCAAGTCTTCGGCTTCGACCCCCATGCCACGAGTGTTGGGGTGTTCGGGATAAACCTGAGTGCTCTTGTTCCCATTCTTGGGTCTGTCTAGGGAGGCGTTCAGCACAACGAACCAGGCCGTCGGACTTATAATGCTTTATCACTCTCACTTAGCCATAGAATTCTATAATTTTAAATTTCGGCGAAGCCCCTAGTATTCGGAAAACCGAGTTCGGGGCGCTATCCACGCCTAGGCCGGATAAGTCCGGTTCCTTGCTCGTAGCGGCATAAGTCTTTAAGGACTCGAAGAAACCTCGCGAACAGCGACTGGTCTCTCACACTATCATGACAGTAAGTTTTAGCTTTCTCTACTGAGGTGTTAACCCAGCTCAACTAGGGCACAATCGCAGTAGTTCTCGCAGCGCTACCTTAGCCAACAATGCGGAACGTAAGGTACCAAAACATGGGAGCCGGCAAACCCAACTATTGACCAAATACATGATTCGGAGCCGATTCATATAGTGCTATAAGTTCGGGGTGCCGCACTTGTTAGAGTGTTCGGTCTTCTCACACCATGTTATGGGGTGTTGTAAGCCCCTGGTGCATTATCCGTACCAAAGTGTACGGTTGCATAGTGTCATGACTGAGCATATTTGCATATATAAAAATATATAAGTACAATAATAGGTAAGGGCTATATATTGTTCATTAAAAAAGGGCTGCTGCGAAAGCAGAACGATACAACAAGTGCGGTAAGCAAGAGATGGGAGTATTTGACATATTCCCCTTCAGGGGAAAGCTGTAGTATTGTAAGAGAAACAGGTATTTAAACTCGTTATAGAGACCACCTTGACTTTTGACGTAGCTTGCTTCCTCCCTGGCTATTGCATTGTTGGTTCGGCGATAGTATTGCCGAACAGGCCTTCCAAATAGTTGGGTCCTGAAAGTGTGTGAAAAAGGAAAACGGCGAAATAGGGAGCCCCCTAGTGCGGTTAAGCCGCATTCTAGGCGTGCTGTTGTTGTGCCCCTTCCCTTATGCCCATGGTATCTCTAAGGCGTAATTATGTACTCGTGGTACCAGCATTGCCGTTTGGCGGGGGCTGGGGTCGGGGCCGCACTGCTATGCTTGCTCGGAACGTGCCAGCCGGATTTGTTGTAGGTTACCTCGGGCTCGCTTGACGTTGTCCAGACGTTTGGCGCCTGGATTGGAGAACTACCTTGAGAGGCTACTCTGTACTTCCGCCGCCAGGGCTGCCGTGTGCTCCTCCGTTCGGAGAGAGCGTTCTGTGTTTCCATTTACCGTGATGACTCCGCGAGGTCCTGGCATCTTGAGCTTGATATATGCGTAGTGCGACACCGCATTGAATTTTGCAAATGCGGTTCGTCCGAGCAGGGCGTGATAGCCGCTGCGGAATGGGACTATGTCGAAGATTAACTTCTCGCTCCGGAAGTTATCCGGTGATCTGAAGACCACCTCGAGTGTGACCGAGCCTGTACAGCTGGCTTCGACCCCTGATATGACACCTTTGAAGGTTGTCTTTGTGGGTTTAATCCTCGAAGGATCGATGCCCATTTTTCACACTCTGTCCTGGTAAAGTAGGTTCAGGCTACTGCCGCCATCCATTAGGACTCTGGTAAGGTGAAATCCGTCGATAATTGGGTCTAGGACCAGTGCGGCGATTCCGCCGTGACGGATGCTGGTGGGATGGTCCCGTCGATCGAAAGTGATCGGGCAGGAGGACCATGGGTTGAATTTTGGGGCGACTGGCTCCAGCGCATAGACGTCCTTGAGAGCACGCTTCCGCTCCCTTTTGGGGATGTGGGTTGCGTATATCATATTCACCGTCCGAACTTGCGGGGGAAATCCCTTCTGTCCTTTGTTGTTCGGCGGCCGGGGCCCCTCCTCGTCATCGCTATGTAGCCCCTTGTCTCTGGTCTCGGCACTTATCTTGCCTGCCTGCTTGAACACCCAACAATCCCTGTTGGTGTGATTGGCTGGCTGTTCGGGTGTGCTGTGTATTTGGCACGAGCGATCAAGTATCCGGTCTAAGCTAGATGGGCCCTGAGGGTTTCGTTTGAATGGCTTCTTCCGCTGACCCAGTTTAGAGCCTCTGAATCCGGCATTGACTGCCGTATCTTCAGTATTGTCACCGTTAATGTGGCGCTTATTCTTGTTGCGGCGTGACCTGCCATTGTTATCCTTGTTATCCGAATTGCCAAGGCTTTTGCTTATGTTATTGCTACGAGCTAGCCAGCTGTCTTCTCCCACGCAGAAGCGGGTCATGAGTGTCATGAGGGCTGCCATAGACTTCGGCTTTTCCTGTCCTAGGTGTCGGGTAAGCCATTCGTCTCGGATGTTGTGCGTGAAGGCTACGAGGGCCTCGGCGTCCGGACAATCGACTATTTGGTTTTTCTTTGTCAGGAACCATGTACAGAATTGTCTGGCCGATTCCTCTGGTTGCTGGATTATGTGGCTTAGGTCATCGGCGTCTGGTGGTCGCACATACGTGCCCTGGAAGTTGTCAAGGAATGCGGATTCCAGGTCCTCCCAACAACTAATTGACTCTGCTGGCAGGCTATTAAGCCAATGCCGTGCTGGTCCTTTAAGCTTGAGTGGGAGGTATTTGATGGCGTGTAGATTATCGCCACGGGCCATGTGCATGTGAAGGAGATAATCCTCGATCCATACCGCAGGATCTGTTGTGCCATCGTATGATTCGATGTTTATGGGTTTTAAGCCCTCGGGGATTTGATGATCCATTACTTCGTCTGTGAAGCATAGTGGGTGTGCGGCGCCCCTGTACTGGGCTATATCGCGACGCAGCTTGGACGAGCTTGGTATGTTGTATTCGGCTGGGCCATACCTATTATGTCCGGCGTGACGGCTAGCGTCACGTGAAGCGGGGCGCCCATGCGATCCGTAGATCGATCTTGTTTGCCTTGCCTTATTCTCCAAGATGTCTCGTAGGTCTGTTGCGTCTCCCCGTACCCTGGTATGTTTTGAGCGGTGTCGGGGTGCGGCTTGGGTCGAGGGCCTGAAGGCCTCTCTATCGCGGCCACGGGGTGTCCGATCGGGCGCATCGTACCCTGGTGATGTAGGTTTAGTTGCTTCCTCCTCAAGTTGGGGAAGCAGCCTGCGCTTCGGGAAGCTCTTGGATGGGCGTTCTAGTTTATACTCTTCGGCCGCCAGGACTTCGGTCCATCTGTCGGCTAGCAGGTCTTGGTCAGCTCTAAGCTGCTGCTATTTCTTCTTGAGGCTGCTTGCCGTGGCTACGAGTCTGCGTTTGAAACGCTCTTGCTCGACAAGATCCTCCGGCACGACGAATTCATCGTCGTCGAGGCTTGCCTCGTCTTCGGAGGGAGGCATGTAATTTTCGTCCTCATCCTCTTTGTCGGCCACTCTCTCATGAGGGCTGGCTCCTTCGTCCTCCTGTACTGCATCCTGCTGGAGGGGGTTGTCTTCGGCACTGTCTGGCGTATTGTTATCTCCGGTGCCGGAATCGCCATTTTTGCTTTGGCGGGACTTAGAGCGGCGCCGCTGACGTCGGCGCTTGGGTTGCTTCTTGGAGGGGTCATCCTCCGTTCTCTCCTCGCCATCCCCCGCTTTAGGGGTGTCCACCATGTATATGTCATATGATGAGGTGGCTTTGCAGTTCCCTATAGGTACTGGTTCTTGATCGTCTCCTTCATCGGCGTCCATGCCGTCGATGTCTTCGGAGTCAAAGTCAAGCATGTTGGTTAAATCGTCGATAGTGGCTACGAAGTGGGTGGTGGGTGGGCTGCGAATTTCTTCGTCGTCTGTATCCCAACCGTGTTGGCCATAGTCCGGCCAGGGCTCTCCTGACAAAGAGAGGGACTTTAACGAATTCAGGATGTTGCCGAAAGGTGAGTGCTGAAAGACATCCGCGGCGGTGAACTCCATGACCAGAGCCCAATCGGGCTTAATCGGAAGAGGTGCGGGATTTACGGAGTTTGGATCGGAGTCCGGCACCTTGGAGTCATGGGCTTTGCGAGGGACTAAGCTGGTATCCGGCTCTATCGCCGTAGAGATTGCAGCTTCCGGGGTGGTGTCTAACCGTACGTCCCCGACTGGTGTAGTGGGCTCCGAGTTAATGGTCAGAGCGGACGCCGGAGCGACGCTCTGGGCGTTGTCCGATGACAGAGCTAAATCGTGCCCATCATGACAATGCGGCGCGCCCGGTTGTGGCTCGAATCCATCGACGATCAAGTCCCCGCGGATGTCGGCCGTGTAGTTCAAGCTTCCAAACCTGACCTGATGGCCAGGGGCGTAGCTCTCGATCTGCTCCAGATGGCCGAACGAGTCAGCCCGCAGTGCGAAGCCGCCGAATACGAAGATCTGTCCGGGGAGAAAAGTCTCATCCCGGACCGCATCGCGATTGATGAGTGAATAAGCCATCGGGCCTAAAAGGCGACGACACAGAGGAACTCTCAATGAAAGCACCAATGTCGGTGTCAAAACTGGCGGATCTCGGGTAGGGGGTCCCGAACTGTGCGTCTGGGCGGATGGTAACAGGAGACAAGGGACACGATGTTTTTACCCAGGTTCGGGCCCTCTCGGAGGTAAAACCCTACTCCTGCTTGATTAATATGATGATATGGGTAGTACAAGAGTAGATCTACCACGAGATCGGAGTGGCTAAACCCTAGAATCTAGCCTATGGTATGATTGTTGTCTGTCTACGGAGTAAAACTCTCCGGTTTATATAGACACCGGAGAGGGCTAGGGTTACATAGAGTCGGTTACAATGGGAGGAGATCTTCATATCGTATCGCCAAGCTTGCCTTCCACGCCAAGGAAAGTCCCATCCGGACACGGGACGGAGTCTTCAATCTTGTATCTTCATAGTCCGGGAGTCCGGCCAAAGGTCATAGTCCGGCCATCCGGACACCCCCTAATACAGGACTCCCTCACTCGTGGTCATTATGTTCTTCATGGGATGCCTTCCTCCAACCTGTTTACCTTCTTGACAAGCGCTGCAAAGTCTATCCTTATCAAATATGACATCGTTAACGCCAAGGATATAATTACCTTTAATAAGCTTGTCAAGGTTTCGCATGCCCACATGACCTAATAATCTATGCCATAACCAACCTTTAGAAGATTTAGCAATGAAGCAAGTTCTAGGTTGAGCCTTTTTAGTGAAATCAACAATGTAAAGATACCTCTGCGAATGCCGGTAAAGACCATTTTATGATTATCTCTCTGAAACACTTGGCAATCTACTTCAGTAAATAGGACATTGAAGCCGAAATCAGCAAGTCTAGATACTGAAAGTAAATTGTATCCAAGAGATTCAACAAGCATGACATTTTTTATGGAGCTATCATGTGATATGGCCACCGTACCGACGCCAACCACCTTACCCTTTGAGTTGTCACCAAAAGTGACAAACTTTCGAGGGTCGTCGTTTTCAGCAAGCTCACGAAACATATCTTTATCTTCGGTCATGTGATCGGTACATCCACTATCAAGAACCCATTCCTTTCCACCTGCCATATATCCCCGAAGATTTGCCATAAGACCAAAGTGTCTCATTGCATCATCAAGATCAAAGTCATCATCATCATCCTCATCATAGTATCCATGTTCAACATCCTCATGTGGTGGATCAATTCCTAGAGAGGGTGATTCGTTAGAGTGAGTTTGACAATGATTTCCTTTATGAACTCTAGTAGCTTCGAAGATAATACTGCTAATGATTCGAACATCTCCTTTGGCACGCATAAGGTTAGTAAGTTCGAATAGACAATTACCAATCATAATCTTACTCAAGGCAATAGATTTATGGAGAATTTCATCTAGATTTTTCAAGGAATAATTCGGAAATTGTTCCTCAAGAAATTTCCATATAGTGTAGGCACACTCAAGAGTAGGCAAATTTCCAATCAAATTTCTAGGCAAGCCTCTAGTGATAAGATTAACAGTTCTAAGATTGCGAATCATGCCAATTGACTCATCAAGGGTAGGATGCATAGGATCAACATGAGGTGCACAAGGGCTAGCAATGTACTTGTTCAAATGATATTGATTGAAAATCACAAGCATCTCATTTTTCCACTCATGAAAGTACTCTCCATCAAGTATAGGCACTCTATGTCTAAGACTCCCCAAAGTAGACTCATCCATCTTCCTCCAATGGTGATTAAACCAAAGCAATGGAGACTGATACGTCTCCAACGTATCTACTTTTCCAAACACTTTTGCCCTTGTTTTGGACTCTAACTTGCATGATTTGAATGAAACTAACCCGGACTGACGCCGTTTTCAGCAGAATTACCATGATTTTGCTTCATGTGTAGAAAACAGAAGTTCTCGGAATGACCTGAAAATCCTCGGAGACAAGTTTCAGAAAAAATAAAAAATGCTGGCAAAAGATGAAGACCAGGGGGCCCACACCCTGTCCACGAGGGTGGGGGGCGCGCCCACCCCCTCTGGGCACGCCCCTGTCTCATGGGCCCCCTGCAGCTTCGCCGACCTCAACTCCAACTCCATATATTCCGTCTTGCGGAGAAAAAAAACCAGAGAGGAAGTTTCATCACGTTTTACGATACGGAGCCGCCGCCAAGCCCTAATCTCTCTCGGGAGGGCTGATCTGGAGTCCATTCGGGGATCCGGAGAGGGGGATTCGTCGCCATCGTCATCATCACCCATCCTCCATCACCAATTTCATGACGCTCACTGCTGTGCGTGAGTAATTCCATCGTAGGCTTGCCGGACGGTGATGGGTTGGATGAGATTTATCATGTAATCAAGTTAGTTTTGTTAGGGTTTGATCCCTAGTATCCACTATGTTCTAAGATTGATGTTGCTATGACTTTGCTATGCTTAATGCTTGTCACTAGGGCCCGAGTGCCATGATTTTAGATCTGAACCTATTATTTTTTCATGAATATATGTGTGTTCTTGATCCTATCTTACAAGTCTATAGTCACCTATTATGTGTTATGATCCGACAACCCCGAAGTGACAATAATCGGGATACTTCTCTGTGATGACCGTAGTTTGGGGAGTTCATGTATTCACCATGTGTTAATGCTTTGGTCCGGTTCTCTATTAAAAGGAGGCCTTAATATCCCTTAGTTTCTGCTAGGACCCCGCTTCCACGCGAGGGTAGGACAAAAGATGTCATGCAAGTTCTTTTCCATAAGGACGTATAACTATATTCGGAGTACATGCCTACATTACATTGATGAATTGGAGCTAGTTCTGTGTCACCCTATGTTATATCTATTACATGGGGAATCGCATCCGACATAATTATCCATCACTGATCCATTGCCTACGAGCTTTTCATATATTGTGCTTCGCTTATTTACTTTTTTGTTGCTATTATTACAATCACTACAAAACCCAAAAATATTACTTTTGCTATCGTTACCATTACTATCATATTACTTTGCTACTAAATACCCTGTTGCAGATACTAAGTTATCTAGGTGTGGTTGAATTGACAACTCAACTGGTAATACTCAAGAATATTCTTTGGCTCCCCTTGTGTCGAATCAACAAATTTGGGTTGAATACTCTACCCTCGAAAGCTGTTGCGATCCCCTACACTTGTGGGTTATCAAGACTAATTTCTGGCGCCGTTGCCGGGGAGCATAGCTCTATTCTCTGAGTCACTTGGGATTTATATGTGCTGATCACTATGAAGAACTTGAAAGATCAAAGAACTAAAATTTATCCCTCAACTACGAGGGGAGGTAAGGAACTGCCATCTAGCTCTGCACTAGATTCTCCTTCTATTATGAATAAGCTTGCGACACCTAAACCTGCTACTGCTATGAATTCTGAAATGTCGCATGTTATTGATGATGCCACTTCTACTATGCATGATACTTATGATGAAACTACTTCTATGCTTGATACTACTGTGCCGTTAGGTGAATTTCTTGATGAACAACTTACTAAGGCTAGGGAGAATGAAATTATTGAAAATGAAGTTATTCATGAAAGTGATGATGAAGGTTCTCCTCCTAATTATGAATTGCCTATTTTTCCTGAGGGTTATGTTATGGATGAAGAAACTGCTAGAGATTTTCTTGCTTGCAATGATAGATCAGATCTTCAGAAATTGTTAGCTAAGATGAAACAAAAGACTCTGAATGCTAGAATGAAACATGACCCTGCTTCTGCCACTTCACCTATCTTTGTTACTAATAAGGATTATGAATTCTCTGTTGATCCTGAGATTATTACTTTAGTTGTATCCGATCCTTTCTATGGCACTGAATCTGAAAATGTTGTGGCACATCTCACCAAGTTAAATGATATAGCCACCCTATTTACTAATGATGAGAAGTCTCGCTATTATTATATCCTTAAGATATTTCCGTTCTCATTTAAGGGTGATGCTAAGACTTGGTTTAATTCTCTTGATCCTAGTTGTGTGCGTAGTCCCCAGGATATGATTTATTACTTCTATGCTAAATATTTCCCTGCTCATAAGAAACAAGCTGCCTTGCGGGAAATATATAACTTTGTGCAAATCGAAGAAGAGAGTCTCCCACAAGCTTGGGGGAGGCTTCTCCAATTACTTAATGCTTTGCCTGATCATCATCTTAAGAAAATAAATACTTGATATCTTCTATAATGGACTAACCGATGCTTCCAAGGACCACTTGGATAGTTGTGCTGGTTGTGTTTTCAGGGAAAGAATAGTAGACGAAGCTGAATTATTATTGAACAATATGTTGACTAATGAAAATAATTGGACTCTTCCTGAGCCAATTCCTGAGCCAACTCCTGAGCCTATTCCTAAACCTACTCCGAAGAAGAGAGGTGTTCTATTTCTCAGACCTGAAGATATGCAAGAGGCAAAGAATATCGATGAAAGAGAAAGGTATTAAAGCTGAAGACGTTAAGAATTTACCTCCTATTGAAGAAATACATGGTCTTAATATACCGCTTGTTGAAGAACCATATTGTCTTGATAACCCGACACAGGTAGTGAAGGTAAATTCTCTCTATAGATATGATAAAGTTGAAATCCCGTCTACTATATTTCATAGTCCGTGCTTAGATGAATTTGATGATTTCATGGATAGACAAGCAAGTTTCAATGATTATGTTAGTAGACAATTAAAGAATAATGCTTATATGATAGGACGCTTGAATGATTATGTGGCTAGAGTTAAGGGTGAACTGAAACTCACTAGTAAACATGCTTCTATGGTTGCTACTCAAGCTGAGCAAGTACTTAAGGCTCAGAATGAATTGCTAGTTGAACTAAATAATAAACATGACTTTGTTGTTAGAGTGGCTACTAGAACTGGTAAAATGACTCAAGCACCTTTGTATCCTGAAGGCCACCCTAAGAGAATTGAACAAGATTCTCAGAATAATAATCTAGATGCTCCTAGTTCTTCTAAGAAGAATAAAAAGAAAAATAATAGGACTTTGCATGCTTCTAGTGAAACTAATGCAGAAACACAACCTTGTTAGTGGATTCATTTTGATAATCATGAGATGGATGAAAGTAGAAGGCACAACCTTCTGTACCCTCTTTCTATTTTCTATTATTTAAAATAAATAAAGGAAAAATAATATTATCTGTCTGTTTTCTGAATTATCCGTGCAATTAAAAATATCCCGAAAATAAAAGTGCTCCAAATGCCCTGCAAATTTAGTATGATTTTTTATGGAATATTTGAGGATTTTAGGCACTGAAATCACTGCAAAAGGGGAAAGCACCAGGCCACGAGAGTGGAGGGCACGCCCACCCCCCTGGGCGCGCCCCCTATCTCGTGGGCCCCTGGTGGCCCCCCTCCACTTATGCCAGGACCCACACACTCGATCTTCTTCCCAAAAAAATCCCCATCCAGCCCAAGCACGAGTTCTAGCTCATTTTGCTGCGATTTTCAATCTCCTTGCTCAAAGCTCCATTCACAAAACTGCTTTGGGAGATTGTTGCTTGGTATGTGACTCCTCCATTGGTCCAAATAGTTTTTGTTCTAGTTCTTTATTCATTGCAAATCCTTGCTTCCTTGGTGACCCTGTTCTTGAGTTTCATGTTAAATTTATGAGGTCCCAAGTAATTCTAATGCATGATATAGGCTCTAAGCACTTGTAGGAGTAGTTGTTATTAATCTTGTTTAGTTTTACTTACTTTTATTTTGAAGTTACTAAAATTTCAGAAATTTTCAGAAAATGTTAAAGAGATTTTTTAGGGGCTCTTCTAGCCAAGGCTCCCAGGAAAAACAAGCTAAAGAGAAGGAAAATGGCAAATATAATCTTCCTCGCATAGCGGAAATACGGCCGTGTGAATGGCCATGCGATAATTTCTTGAGCGAAGCAGG
Organism: Triticum dicoccoides; assembly: GCF_002162155.2. Classification (NCBI taxonomy): domain Eukaryota; kingdom Viridiplantae; phylum Streptophyta; class Magnoliopsida; order Poales; family Poaceae; genus Triticum; species Triticum dicoccoides. The sequence goes on from NC_041389.1 coordinate 248,328,002, forward strand.
AATTCATGAAGACTTTTATTCTTTGATCAATAACGCAGGCCTCACCAATTTCCTCCACGACCGGATCGATCAGTATCTCTTACTTACCAATACTTTCGTGCAAAACTTTTATTATTATCCTAAGAAGTCACCGCCTTCAGTATCATTTCATTTATATGATGAATTCAGGGAAATGTCTTTACTTGATTTTTGTGCGGTATGTAGGATACCCTTTGAGGGGAAATTAGAGGAACCACATCCTAGGGATGTGGATGGCTTTGTTAACACTATCACTGAAGGGGATCCAAGGAAGGGTTCCGATGCGAGAATCTCTAGCATACACTTTCCTGTTTTACGCTACTTTGCCATATTTGCTAGTAGATGCTTCATTGGTCGTGGAAATAGTGGAAACTTCAGTGTCCCAGATATTATTATTCTATTCCATGCCTTGTTTGGTGATAATAGTTTTAGTATGGGCGTCGTTATTGCTAAACTTTTAAACCTGAATCGTACAAAATGCCCCATCTTTGGAGGTATCTATGCTGCACGTCTTGCTAGACATTTTGGGATACCTATTAGGCACTACGAGGAAGAGGAGACAATTTTGCCTTCTTATATTTTAGATTACACGAGCATGGTAGCACACGAGTTTACTGTTCAAAATGATGATAAGACGCTCCTGTATAACTTGAGATTTAATAAGAAACACAATGCGACTATTATTCTGCCTGCACCTTTGTTGTTTGATTTGACTGCAGATAATTATCTCATCACGCCGGAAGCGGTGTACGCTCATCGAGGCCAAGCATCCACTCTAGAGCCTGATCCCGAGCCGGAACCTTCACCGGACCCTTATCGTGCATCATCTTATCAGTGGGATCCGGAGGAGACGGCCAGCCAATGGTATCCTGATTTCACCTTTCAGTACACCGGGGAGAGTAGCCGCGGTCCGTGGCATTAGACCAACTTAGGCAAAAAGCCTAAGCTTGGGGGAGTACGTATTTCTCACCGACTTTACATTCATGTTCATACACTATTCTAGTCGTCGGTGCTCATACTGTTTCATTGTATTATCCATGCTAGTTTAATTTTATTTTTTTAGTTTTCTTCTTGTGTGTTTGATAAACATTAAGAAAAACCAAAAAAATTAGTTAGTTTAATTTCCATACTTGTAGTAGAAATTAAAATGAAAACCCAAAAAGATTTCTCGTTCTTCTTTTATTTGTTGGGAGCTTTCCCATGTAAATAGTTTTCTTTTCTTTTCACTACAGGAATCCAGTATTTTGCCATCTGCCACGGCGGACGGCAAAGGCACGGACGGCGGACGGCAAAGAGCTTTGCCGTCCGCGGCGGACGGCAAACAACTCCGGCAAAGAGAGGGTCGGCAAACACCTTCTTTGTCGTCTGCTTTTTGCAGCGGACGGCAAAGAGGCCTTTGCCGTCAGTGGCGGACGACAAAGAAAATGGATGGCAAATAGTGGGTGTTAGCCACGTTAGGTGCTAACGGAGGCTTTGTCGTCCTCCAAACTAATGTTTTGCCATCTGCCGACTAATAACAGACGGCAAAAATGTCCATGTACACGTTTATTAAAATCAGAGACATAAAAGGATTTTGTTTATTAAAATATAGTGAACCAGCAGCCCAAGTGCACCACAGTACCCATCTACACTTTGCTCCAACAATCGACAACGAATGAACAAAATTCACAATACCAAATTAGTCTATTTACACAGAATAGATTTGCATCTGCTCCATCTACACGAAATTCCTCTATTTACATGAATACCACATTATCCATCTACACAAAATCAGCACAAAAACCACAGTATCCACCGCCACCATGGACGCCCGAGGACCTGCCGCTGCTCCTTGAGGCAGAATATGGTGCGGCGTCGAGGGAGGGTGACGGCGCCGGGGCCGACAGAGGCCTGGGGGGACGGGGCTGAGGCTTGCGGGGGCGATAGGCGACGGGGCACGGAGGTCACCTGGGTGAAAGGCGACGGGGCGAGGAGTCCGACGGGGGCGAGAGGCGACGGGGCGCAGAGGAATCAGCCGGGAGCGACGGGCGACGGGGCCGGGCCATGGCCAGCGGGCGTGAT